>NC_060188.1:3749603-3840569 GCF_021184085.1 Oncorhynchus gorbuscha
ATAAAAATACTACCCACATCATTACACCCTGCATAAAAATACTACCCACATCATTACACCCTGAATAAAAATACTACTCACATCATTACACCCTGCATAAAAATACTACACACATCATTACACCCTGCATAAATATACTACACACATCATTACCCCCTGCATAAAAATACTACACACATCATTACACCCTGAATAAAAATACTACACACATCATTACACCCTGAATAAAAATACTACACACATCATTACACCCTGCATAAATATACTACACACATCATTACACCCTGCATAAATATACTACACACATCATTACACCCTGCATAAATATACTACACACATCATTACACCCTGCATAAATATACTACACACATCATTACACCCTGCATAAATATACTACACACATCATTACACCCTGCATAAAAATACTACACACATCATTACACCCTGCATAAAAATACTACACACATCATTACACCCTGCATAAAAATACTACACACATCATTACACCCTGCATAAAAATACTACACACATCATTACACCCTGCATAAAAATACTACACACATCATTACAACCTGCATAAAAATACTACACACATCATTACAACCTGCATAAAAATACTACACACATCATTACACCCTGCATAAAAATACTACACACATCATTACACCCTGCATAAAAATACTACACGTCATTACACCCTGCATAATGATACTACACACACCATTACACCCTGCATAAAAATACTACACATCATTACACCCTGCATAATGATACTACACACATCATTACACCCTGCATAAAAATACTACACATCATTACACCCTGCATAATGATACTACACACATCATTACACCCTGCATATGTTATGCAGGTGAATGAGGACCCAAAAGCGACTTGGCGAAAACAGAGTTTTTAATCCAGTAAAGTTACTTTACAAACAAAAGGCATAATACTACTCGTAATGACGAGAACAGACTGGAGACTTGATCAAGAACTGCAGGTTGCCTCGGGAAGGCACTTGAACGTAGCAGACTCAGACACCTGCTCACCACGCAGCATCTGAGGGAAACACGACACGACAGGGCAATACATAGACACAGCACGGTGAACAATAGACAAGGATCCGACAGGACAGGAACGGAAAACAAGGGAAGAAATAGGGACTCTAATCAGGGGAAAAGATAAGGAACAGGTGTGGGAAGACTAAATGATGATTAGGGGAATAGGAACAGCTGGGAGCAGGAACGGAACGATAGAGAGAGGAGAGAGAGGGAGGGGGAGAGAGAGGGATAGAAAAAGGGAACGAACCTAATAAGACCAGCAGGGGGAAACGAACAGAAGGGAAAGCATAATGACAAGACAATCTAAGACAAAACATGACAGTACCCCCCCCCACTCACCGAGCGCCTCCTGGCGCACTCGAGGAGGAATCCTGGCGGCAACGGAGGAAATCATCAATAAGTGAACGGTCCAGCACGTCCCGAGACGGAATCCAACTCCTCTCCTCAGGACCGTAACCCTCCCAATCCACTAAGTATTGGTGACCCCGTCCCGAGAACGCATGTCCATGATCTTACGTACCTTGTAAATAGGTGCGCTCTCGACAAGGACGGGAGGGGGGGAGACGAACGGGGTGCGAAGAAAGGGCTTGACACAGGAGACATGGAAGACAGGATGGACGCGACGAAGATGTCGCGGAAGAAGCAGTCGCACAGCGACAGGATTGACGACCTGGGAGACACGGAACGGACCAATGAACCGCGGAGTCAACTTACGAGAAGCTGTCGTAAGAGGAAGGTTGCGAGTGGAAAGCCACACTCTCTGGCCGCAACAATACCTTGGACTCTTAATCCTGCGTTTATTGGCGGCTCTCACAGTCTGTGCCCTGTAACGGCAAAGTGCAGACCTCACCCTCCTCCAGGTGCGCTCACAACGTTGGACAAACGCTTGAGCGGAGGGAACGCTGGACCCAGACTACTCTGAAACGGAGATAACCCGGTAGCAGACGAAGGAAGCGAGTTGTGAGCGTATTCTGCCCAGGGGAGCTGTTCTGCCCAAGACGCAGGGTTTCTGAAAGAAAGGCTGCGTAGTATGCGACCAATCGTCTGATTGGCCCTCTCTGCTTGACCGTTAGACTGGGGATGAAACCCGGAAGAGAGACTGACGGACGCACCAATCAAACGACAGAACTCCCTCCAAAACTGTGACGTGAATTGCGGGCCTCTGTCTGAAACGGCGTCTAACGGGAGGCCATGAATTCTGAACACATTCTCGATGATGATTTGTGCCGTCTCCTTAGCGGAAGGAAGTTTAGCGAGGGGAATGAAATGTGCCGCCTTAGAGAACCTATCGACAACCGTAAGAATCACAGTCTTCCCCGCAGACAAAGGCAGACCGGTAATGAAGTCTAGGGCGATGTGAGACCATGGTCGAGAAGGAATGGGGAGCGGTCTGAGACGACCGGCAGGAGGAGAGTTACCCGACTTAGTCTGCGCGCAGTCCGAACAAGCAGCCACGAAACGGCGCGTGTCACGCTCCTGAGTCGGCCACCAAAAGCGCTGGCGAATAGACGCAAGAGTGCCTCGAACACCGGGATGACCAGCTAACTTGGCAGAGTGAGCCCACTGAAGAACAGCCAGACGAGTGGAAACAGGAACGAAAAGGAGGTTACTAGGACAAGCGCGCGGCGACGCAGTGTGCGTGAGTGCTTGCTTAACCTGTCTTTCAATTCCCAGACTGTCAACCCGACAACACGCCCATAAGGAAGAATCCCCTCGGGATCAGTAGAAGCCACAGAAGAACTAAACAGACGGGATAAGGCATCAGGCTTGGTGTTTTTGCTACCCGGACGGTAAGAAATCACAAACTCGAAACGAGCGAAAAACAACGCCCAACGAGCTTGACGGGCATTAAGTCGTTTGGCAGAACGGATGTACTCAAGGTTCCTATGGTCTGTCCAAACGACAAAAGGAACGGTCGCCCCCTCCAACCACTGTCGCCATTCGCCTAGGGCTAAGCGGATGGCGAGCAGTTCACGGTTACCCACATCATAGTTGCGCTCAGATGGCGACAGGCGATGAGAAAAATAAGCGCAAGGATGAACCTTATCGTCAGACTGGAAGCGCTGGGATAGAATGGCTCCCACGCCTACCTCTGAAGCGTCAACCTCGACAATGAATTGTCTAGTGACGTCAGGAGTAACGAGGATAGGAGCGGACGTAAAACGTTCTTTTAGAAGATCAAAAGCTCCCTGGGCGGAACCGGACCACTTAAAACACGTCTTGACAGAAGTAAGAGCTGTGAGAGGGGCAGCAACTTGACCGAAATTACGAATGAAACGCCGATAGAAATTAGCGAAACCTAAAAAGTGCTGCAACTCGACACGTGACCTTGGAACGGGCCAATCACTGACAGCTTGGACCTTAGCGGAATCCATCTGAATGCCTTCAGCGGAAATAACGGAACCGAGAAAAGTAACGGAGGAGACATGAAAAGAGCACTTCTCAGCCTTTACGTAGAGACAATTCTCTAAAAGGCGCTGTAGAACACGTCGAACGTGCTGAACATGAATCTCGAGTGACGGTGAAAAAATCAGGATATCGTCAAGATAGACAAAAACAAAGATGTTCAGCATGTCTCTCAGAACATCATTAACTAATGCCTGAAAAACAGCTGGCGCATTGGCGAGACCAAACGGCAGAACCCGGTACTCAAAATGCCCTAACGGAGTGTTAAACGCCGTTTTCCACTCGTCCCCCTCTCTGATGCGCACGAGATGGTAAGCGTTACGAAGGTCCAACTTAGTAAAGCACCTGGCTCCCTGCAGAATCTCGAAGGCTGATGACATAAGGGGAAGCGGATAACGATTCTTAACCGTTATGTCATTCAGCCCTCGATAATCCACGCAGTACCGTCCTTCTTCTTAACAAAAAAGAACCCCGCCCCGGCCGGAGAGGAAGAAGGCACTATGGTACCGGCGTCAAGAGACACAGATAAATAATCCTCGAGAGCCTTACGTTCGGGAGCCGACAGAGAGTATAGTCTACCCCGAGGAGGAGTGGTCCCCGGAAGGAGATCAATACTACAATCATACGACCGGTGAGGAGGAAGGGAGTTGGCTCGGGACCGACTGAAGACCGTGCGCAGATCATGATATTCCTCCGGCACTCCTGTCAAATCGCCAGGTTCCTCCTGAGAAGTGGGGACAGAAGAAATGGGAGGGATGGCAGACATTAAACACTTCACATGACAAGAAACGTTCCAGGATAGGATAGAATTACTAGACCAATTAATAGAAGGATTATGACATACTAGCCAGGGATGACCCAAAACAACAGGTGTAAAAGGTGAACGAAAAATCAAAAAAGAAATAGTCTCACTGTGGTTACCAGATACTGTGAGAGTTAAAGGTAGTGTCTCAAATCTGATACTGGGAAGATGACTACCATCTAAGGCAAACATGGGCGTAGGCTTGTCTAACTGTCTGAAAGGAATGTCATGTTTCCGAGCCCATGCTTCGTCCATGAAACAACCCTCAGCCCCAGAGTCAATCAAGGCACTGCATGTAGCACCCGAACCGGTCCAGCGTAGATGGACCGACATAGTAGTACAGGATCTAGATGAAGAGACCTGAGTAGTAGCGCTCACCAGTAGCCCTCCGCTTACTGATGAGCTCTGGCCTTTACTGGACATGAATTGACAAAATGTCCATCAAATCCGCAATAGAGGCACAGGCGGTTGGTGATCCTCCGTTCCCTCTCCTTGGTCGAGATGCGAATACCTCCCAGCTGCATGGGCTCAGTCTCTGAGCCAGAGGAGGGAGATGGTTGCGATGCGGAGCAGGGAAACACCGTTGACGCGAGCTCTCTTCCACGAGCTTGGTGACGAAGATCTACCCGTCTTTCTATGCGGATGGCGAGAGCAATCAAAGAGTCCACACTGGAAGGAACCTCCCGAGAGAGAATCTCATCTTTGACCACTGCGTGGAGTCCCTCCAGAAAACGAGCGAGCAGCGCCGGCTCGTTCCAGTCACTAGAGGCAGCAAGAGTGCGAAACTCTATAGAGTAATCCGTTATGGATCGATCACCTTGGCATAGGGAAGCCAGGGCCCTAGAAGCCTCCCTACCAAAAACTGAACGGTCAAAAACCCGAATCATCTCCTCTTTAAAGTTCTGGTAATTGTTAGAACAATCAGCCCTTGCCTCCCAGATAGCTGTGCCCCACTCTCGTGCCCGGCCAGTAAGGAGTGAAATGACGTAAGCAACCCGAGCTCTCTCGCTAGAGTATGTGTTGGGTTGGAGAGAGAACACAATATCACACTGGGTGAGAAAGGAGCGGCACTCCGTGGGCTGCCCGGAGTAGCAAGGTGGGTTATTAACCCTAGGTTCCGGAGGCTCGGCAGGCCAGGAAGTAACAGGTGGCACGAGACGAAGACTCTGGAACTGTCCAGAGAGGTCGGAAACCTGAGCGGCCAGGTTCTCCACGGCATGGCGAGCAGCAGACAATTCCTGCTCGTGTCTGCCGAGCATGGCTCCTTGGATCTCGACGGCAGTGTTACGAGCATCTGTAGTCGCTGGGTCCATTCCGTGGACGGATCCTTCTGTTATGCAGGTGAATGAGGACCCAAAAGCGACTTGGCGAAAACAGAGTTTTTAATCCAGTAAAGTTACTTTACAAACAAAAGGCATAATACTACTCGTAATGACGAGAACAGACTGGAGACTTGATCAAGAACTGCAGGTTGCCTCGGGAAGGCACTTGAACGTAGCAGACTCAGACACCTGCTCACCACGCAGCATCTGAGGGAAACACGACACGACAGGGCAATACATAGACACAGCACGGTGAACAATAGACAAGGATCCGACAGGACAGGAACGGAAAACAAGGGAAGAAATAGGGACTCTAATCAGGGGAAAAGATAAGGAACAGGTGTGGGAAGACTAAATGATGATTAGGGGAATAGGAACAGCTGGGAGCAGGAACGGAACGATAGAGAGAGGAGAGAGAGGGAGGGGGAGAGAGAGGGATAGAAAAAGGGAACGAACCTAATAAGACCAGCAGGGGGAAACGAACAGAAGGGAAAGCATAATGACAAGACAATCTAAGACAAAACATGACAGCATAACAATACTATAGACATCATTACACCCTGCATAAAAATACTACACACATCATTACACCCTACATAAAAATACTACCCACATCATTACACCCTGCATAAAAATACTACACACATCGTTACACCCTGCATAAAAATACTACACACATCATTACACCCTGCATAAAAATACTACACACATCATTACACCCTGCATAAAAATACTACACATCATTACACCCTGCATAAAAATACTACCCACATCATTACACCCTGCATAAAAATACTACACACATCATTACACCCTGCATAAAAATACTACACACATCATTACACCCTGCATAAAAATACTACACACAGCATTACACCTGCATAAAAATACTACACACATCATTACACCCTGCATAAAAATACTACAGACATCATTACACCCTGCATAAAAATACTACACACATCATTACACCCTGCATAAAAATACTACACACAGCATTACACCTGCATAAAAATACTACACACATCATTACACCCTGCATAAAAATACTACACACATCATTACACCCTGCATAAAAATACTACACATCATTACACCCTGCATAAAAATACTACAGACATCATTACACCCTGCATAAAAATACTACACACATCATTACACCCTGCATAAAAATACTACACACATCATTACACCCTGCATAAAAATACTACCCACATCATTACACCCTGCATAGAAATACTACACACATCATTACACCCTGCATAAAAATACTACACACATCATTACACCCTGAATAAAAATACTACCCACATCACTACACCCTGAATAAAAATACTGCACACATCATTACACCCTGAATAAAAATACTACCCACATCATTACACCCTGCATAAAAATACTACACACATCATTACACCCTGCATAAAAATACTACACACATCATTACACCCTGCATAAAAATACTACACACAGCATTACACCTGCATAAAAATACTACACACATCATTACACCCTGCATAATGATACTACACACATCATTACACCCTGCATAAAAATACTACACACATCATTACACCCTGCATAATGATACTACACACATCATTACACCCTGCATAAATATACTACCCACATCATTACACCCTGCATAAAAATACTACACACATCGTTACACCCTGCATAAAAATACTACACACATCATTACACCCTGCATAAAAATACTACACACATCATTACACCCTGCATAAAAATACTACACATCATTACACCCTGCATAAAAATACTACCCACATCATTACACCCTGCATAAAAATACTACACACATCATTACACTCTGCATAAAAATACTACACACATCATTACACCCTGCATAAAAATACTACACACATCATTACACCCTGCATAAAAATACTACACACAGCATTACACCTGCATAAAAATACTACACACATCATTACACCCTGCATAAAAATACTACACACATCATTACACCCTGCATAAAAATACTACACACAGCATTACACCTGCATAAAAATACTACACACATCATTACACCCTGCATAATGATACTACACACATCATTACACCCTGCATAAAAATACTACACATCATTACACCCTGCATAAAAATACTACAGACATCATTACACCCTGCATAAAAATACTACACACATCATTACACCCTGCATAAATATACTACCCACATCATTACACCCTGCATAAAAATACTACACACATCATTACACCCTGCATAAAAATACTACACATCATTACACCCTGCATAAAAATACTACCCACATCATTACACCCTGCATAGAAATACTACACACATCATTACACCCTGCATAAAAATACTACACACATCATTACACCCTGCATAAAAATACTACACACATCATTACACCCTGCATAAAAATACTACACACATCATTACACCCTGCATAAAAATACTACACATCATTACACCCTGCATAAAAATACTACCCACATCATTACACCCTGCATAGAAATACTACACACATCATTACACCCTGCATAAAAATACTACACACATCATTACACCCTGCATAAAAATACTACCCACATCATTACACCCTGCATAGAAATACTACACACATCATTACACCCTGCATAAAAATACTACACACATCATTACACCCTGAATAAAAATACTACCCACATCACTACACCCTGAATAAAAATACTGCACACATCATTACACCCTGAATAAAAATACTAATAATATAATATATGCCATTTAGCAGACGCTTTTATCCAAAGCGACTTACAGTCATGTGTGCATACATTCTACGTATGGGTGGTCCCGGGGATCGAACCCACTACCCTGGCGTTACAAGCGCCATGCTCTACCAACTGAGCTATACTACCCACATCATTACACCCTGCATAAAAATACTACACACATCATTACACCCTGCATAAAAATACTACACACATCATTACACCCTGCATAAAAATACTACACACAGCATTACACCTGCATAAAAATACTACACACATCATTACACCCTGCATAATGATACTACACACATCATTACACCCTGCATAAAAATACTACACACATCATTACACCCTGCATAAAAATACTACACACATCATTACACCCTGCATAAATATACTACCCACATCATTACACCCTGCATAAAAATACTACACACATCGTTACACCCTGAATAAATATACTACACACATCATTACACCCTGCATAAAAATACTACACACATCATTACACCCTGCATAAAAATACTACACACATCATTACACCCTGCATAAAAATACTACACATCATTACACCCTGTATAAAAATACTACCCACATCATTACACCCTGCATAGAAATACTACACACATCATTACACCCTGCATAAAAATACTACACACATCATTACACCCTGCATAAAAATACTACACACATCATTACACCCTGCATAAAAATACTACCCACATCATTACACCCTGCATAAAAATACTACACACATCATTACACCCTGAATAAAAATACTACCCACATCACTACACCCTGCATAAAAATACTACACACATCATTACACCCTGAATAAAAATACTACCCACATCATTACACCCTGCATAAAAATACTACACACATCATTACACCCTGCATAAAAATACTACACACATCATTACACCCTGCATAATGATACTACACACATCATTACACCCTGCATAAAAATACTACACATCATTACACCCTGCATAATGATACTACACACATCATTACACCCTGCATAAAAATACTACAGACATCATTACACCCTGCATAAAAATACTACACATCATTACACCCTGCATAATGATACTACACACATCATTACACCCTGCATAAAAATACTACACGTCATTACACCCTGCATAAAAATACTACCCACATCATTACACCCTGCATAGAAATACTACACACATCATTACACCCTGCATAAAAATACTACACACATCATTACACCCTGCATAGAAATACTACACACATCATTACACCCTGCATAAAAATACTACACACATCATTACACCCTGCATAAAAATACTACACACATCATTACACCCTGCATAAAAATACTACACACATCATTACACCCTGCATAAAAATACTACCCACATCATTACACCCTGCATAAAAATACTACAGACATCATTACACCCTGCATAATGATACTACAGACATCATTACACCCTGCATAATGATACTACACATCATTACACCCTGCATAATGATACTACACACATCATTACACCCTGCATAATGATACTACACACATCATTACAACCTGCATAATGATACTACACACATCATTATACCCTGAATAAAAATACTACACACATCATTACACCCTGCATAATGATACTGCACACATCATTACACCCTGCATAAAAATACTACACACATCATTACACCCTGCATAATGATACTGCACACATCATTACACCCTGCATAAAAATACTACACACATCATTACACCCTGCATAATGATACTACACATCATTACACCCTGCATAATGATACTACACACATCATTACACCCTGCATAATGATACTACACACATCATTACACCCTGCATAATGATACTACACACATCATTACAACACCGTTGCCCTCCACACATCCTGGGAGGTATTACGGTATCTCTCGTCAGTCGTGACGGCTGTCGGTGGTGTGTCAGGACAGGGCATTAACAGACTGTGTCACTGTGTGGTCCCTATCGGCTGCCACTATCTCTTCTGGCCCCTGTAGTGACAGCCTGCCTGGCTGCCTGCCTGACAGGCTGGCCTATCGATAGGTCTCCCCAGGGCTGCAGTGACATCTATCTTCCCACTGTCTGTGTCGTTAACACACCCATTACATCCTCATTACCCACGCCATTAGGAGAGGTACACACACACCCTTACGCAGGTACACACACACATTCGCACACAGACACAAACACAGGTAGACTCACACTCACATATATGCACAGTGTCACTGTCAGACTTACCCAGGCACACTGCCATATCTAGGTATACTCAGGTACTTAACACGGGCACAGATTGGGATGGACATTATGGCCTAACTCACCACAAGTCTCATCATGTGTCACATGTGCACACATTCCTATGGGATAGTGCACATACACCTACAATGCTGTCACAATTGGAACAGGAAAAAATAAAGGAGTGATAGTGAGGGAATCAAAATGGGAAGGGAGAAGGAGTCTGTGAGAGGGAGAGAGGAAGAGAGGGAAGGAGAGGGAGAAGGAGTCTATGAGAGGGGGAGAGGGAGAAGGAGTCTGTGAGAGGGAGAGAGGAAGAGAGGGAAGGAGAGGGAGAAGGAGTCTGTGAGAGGGAGAGAGGGAAGGAGAGGGAGAAGGAGTCTGTGAGAGGGAGAAGGAGTCTGTGAGAGGGAGAGAGGGAAGGAGAGGGAGAAGGAGTCTATGAGAGGGAGAGAGGGAAGGAGAGGGAGAATGAGTCTATGAGAGGGAGAGAGGGAGAAGGAGTCTGTGAGAGGGAGAGAGGGAGAAGGAGTCTGAGAGGGAGAGAGGAAGAGAGGGAAGGAGAGGGAGAAGGAGTCTGTGAGAGGGAGAGAGGGAGAAGGAGTCTGTGAGAGGGAGAGAGGGAGAAGGAGTCTATGAGAGGGAGAGAGGGAAGGAGAGGGAGAATGAGTCTATGAGAGGGAGAGAGGGAGAAGGAGTCTGTGAGAGGGAGAGAGGGAGAAGGAGTCTGTGAGAGGGAGAGAGGAAGAGAGGGAAGGAGAGGGAGAAGGAGTCTATGAGAGGGAGAGAGGGAAGGAGAGGGAGAATGAGTCTATGAGAGGGAGAGAGGGAGAAGGAGTCTGTGACAGGGAGAGAGGGAGAAGGAGTCTGTGAGAGGGAGAGAGGAAGAGAGGGAAGGAGAGGGAGAAGGAGTCTGTGAGAGGGAGAGAGGAAGAGAGGGAAGGAGAGGGAGAAGGAGTCTATGAGAGGGGGAGAGGGAGAAGGAGTCTGTGAGAGGGAGAGAGGAAGAGAGGGAAGGAGAGGGAGAAGGAGTCTGTGAGAGGGAGAGAGGGAAGGAGAGGGAGAAGGAGTCTGTGAGAGGGAGAAGGAGTCTGTGAGAGGGAGAGAGGGAAGGAGAGGGAGAAGGAGTCTATGAGAGGGAGAGAGGGAAGGAGAGGGAGAATGAGTCTATGAGAGGGAGAGAGGGAGAAGGAGTCTGTGAGAGGGAGAGAGGGAGAAGGAGTCTGAGAGGGAGAGAGGAAGAGAGGGAAGGAGAGGGAGAAGGAGTCTGTGAGAGGGAGAGAGGGAGAAGGAGTCTGTGAGAGGGAGAGAGGGAGAAGGAGTCTATGAGAGGGAGAGAGGGAAGGAGAGGGAGAATGAGTCTATGAGAGGGAGAGAGGGAGAAGGAGTCTGTGAGAGGGAGAGAGGGAGAAGGAGTCTGTGAGAGGGAGAGAGGAAGAGAGGGAAGGAGAGGGAGAAGGAGTCTATGAGAGGGAGAGAGGGAAGGAGAGGGAGAATGAGTCTATGAGAGGGAGAGAGGGAGAAGGAGTCTGTGACAGGGAGAGAGGGAGAAGGAGTCTGTGAGAGGGAGAGAGGAAGAGAGGGAAGGAGAGGAGAAGGAGTCTATGAGAGGGAGAGAGGGAAGGAGAGGAGAATGAGTCTATGAGAGGGAGAGAGGGAGAAGGAGTCTGTGAGAGGGAGAGAGAAGGAGTCTGTGAGAGGGAGAGAGGAAGAGAGGGAAGGAGAGGGAGAAGGACTCTGTGAGAGGGAGAGGGAAGGAGAGGGAGAAGGGGTCTGGAAGAGGGAGAAGGAGTCTGTGAGAGGGAGAGAGGGAAGGAGAGAGTGAAGGAGTCTGTGGGGGGAGAGAGGGAAGAGAGGGAGTCTGTGAGAGGGAGAAAGAGAAGGAGTCTGGGAGAGGGAGAGGGGAGAGAGGGAACGAGAGGGAGAAGGAGGGGAGAGGGAGAGAGGGAGGAGAGGGAGAGAGGGAGAAGGAGTCTGTGAGGGAGAGAAGGAGAGGAGTCTGTGAGGGAAGAAGAGGGGGAGAAGGAGTCTGGGAGAGGGAGAGGAGGAAGGAGAGAGGGAACGAGAGGGAGAAGGAGTCTGGGAGAGGGAGAGAGGGAAGGAGAGGGAGAAGGAGTCTGGGAGAGCGAGAGGGAGAGAGGGAACGAGAGGGAACGAGAGGGAGCAGGAGTCTGGGAGAGGGAGAGAGGGAACGAGAGAGAGAAGGAGTCTGGGAGAGGGAGAGAGAGAACTAAAGGGAGAAGGACCCTGGGAGAGGGAGAGAGGGAACGAGAGGAAGAAGGAGTCTGGGAGAGGGAGAGATGTTTGAGGAGGAAGGGAACGTAGGAGAAGGAAAATAACAGAGTGAGTGAGTGAGTGAGATGGAGGGGTGGGGGAGAGATGGAGGGAGACTCAGGGATCCCCCTTCCCTCTGCAGCCTGTTGTGTTCTATCCATCAGCGTTGCCGTGAGCGACAGGTTGTATTTATGATGGATGTTCAGTTTAATAGCCTTTGGTTTGGTATGCAGGCATAATCAGCTGCTTGATTCACTGATACAGGGGGACCGAGGTCTCTTTCTATTATTCTCTCTCTCTCTTTGTTTTTCTTCTTACACTCCTTCTTCCCTCCCTCCCTCCAACTCAATTCCCCTCCTTACCCTGCTCTCCACCTCTTTTCTTCTCAATCTCTTCAAAAGAGAAGATGAGAGAGAGGTGCCCCTCCTTGAGCGGACATCTTTAAAGAAACAGAAAGCAGGGATGGAGATGGATCATTAAAGAAGAAACACACCATTTACACTGCATGTCATGTCCATTTACTGTGTTACTGCCCCCCTCTCTCTCACACACACACACTCAACCCCCCCATACACACCTACACCCCCCCCCCTCCTTATGACAGTTTTGCACACTCTTGGCATTCTCTCAACCAGCTTCACCTGGAATGCTTTTCCAACTGTTTTGAAGGAGTTCCCACATATGCTGAGCACATGTTGGCTGCCTTTCCTTCACTCTGCAGTCCAACTCATCCTAAACCATCTCAATTGGGTTGAGGTCGGGTGATTGTGGAGGCCAGCAAAAATCTCAAATTTGGACTCATCAGACCGAAGGACAGATTTCCACCAGTCTAATGTCCATTGCTCGTGTTTCTTGGCCCAAGCAAGTCTCTTCTTCTTACTGGTGTCCTTTAGTAGTGGTTTCTTTGCAGTAATTCGACCATGAAGTCCTCATTCACGCAGTCTCCTATGAACAGTTGATGTTGAGATGCGTCTGTCATTTGAACTCTGTGAAGCATTTATTTTGGCTGCAAATTCTGAGACTGGTAATTCTAATGAACATATCCTCTGCAGCAGAGGTAACTCTGGGTCTTCCTTTCCTGTGGCGGTCCTCATGAGAGCCAGTTTCATCATAGTGCTTGATGGTTTTAGCGACTGCACTTGAAGAAACTTTCAAAGTTCTTGAAATGTTCAGTATCTACTAACCTTCATGTCTTAAAGTAATGATGGACTGTCGTTTCTCTTTGCTTATTTGAGCTGTTCTTGCCATATTTGAGCTGTTCTTGGTCTTTTACCAAATAGGGATATATTCTGTATACCTTGTCACAACACAACTGACTAGCTCAAATGCATTAAGGGAAAAAATTCCACAAATTAACTTTTAAAAAGGCACACCTGTTAATTGAAATGCATTCCAGGTAACTTTCCCATGAAGATGGTTGAGAGAATGCCAAGAGTGTGCAAAGCTGTCATCAAAGCAAATGGTGGCTACTTTGAAGAATCTCAAATATAAAATATATTTTGATTTGTTTAACACTTTTTTTGTTTACTACATGATTCCATATGTGTTATTTTATAGTTTTCTACATTCTACAACCTTTAGACTGGAACTGTATTATAACTAGTTATTTATTTATACACATTTCCAATCAGAATGCCGTCCGATGGGAAATCTCCATATCCTGATCATTTGTTTATCCACCACCACCTCCAGATGCAGCAGGCCGGGGCACGTTCCCTCTCCCCCTCCCCAGCCACAGTGACCTTCTCTGGGCTAGACTAGCTGGGCAGATCAGGCCAGCTCTGGGGATCAGCTGGTGAAGCAGGCCTTTATAATGCCTCTGTTATTGGACTGGAGGAAATAGATCAACACTTAGCATTGCAGTCTGCAGCCCTGAGGTCCTAAAATACTGCACACACACATACTCACTCACTCACACACACACACTCACACGTGTGCATACACACACACTCACACGTGTGCATACACACTCACTCACACGTGTGCACACACACACACTCACACGTGTGCACACACACACTCACTCACACGTGTGCACACACACAAACTCACACGTGTGCACACACACACACTCACACGTGTGCATACACACACACTCACTCACACGTGTGCACACACACACACACTCACACGTGTGCACACACACACACACACACGTGTGCATACACACACACTCACTCACACACCCACTCACTCACACGTGTGCACACACACACACTCACACGTGTGCACACACACACTCACTCACACGTGTGCACACACACAAACTCACACGTGTGCACACACACACACACACACACACACACACACACACACACACACACACACACACACACACACACACACACACACACACACACACACACACACACACACACACACACACACACACACACACACACGTGCATACACACACACTCACTCACACACACACTCACTCACACGTGTGCACACACACACACTCACATGTGTGCATATGTTAAGCCCCTGAAAACAGGGGAGAAATAATCACGACAGTGATACGGTGTTGTATTCTCAATTCAACGTTTAGTTCAATCTTTCACAAAAGTAACACATTACAAAACAACAGAAAACCCATTATACAAATAACACAGCAAAATATCTTATTAACAACGTGCATGTTCATTCACAATCGACATAAAATGGCAGCTACTCTCAGTACGATGCTATTCTTCACTTCAACCGAGCAGGGCTAATATTACTATCTTCAAACTTAACTCTAACTTCCTCAAGACGTTACTAAAACACACTTTAAACACTCTTGACATGTTAACGAGTTTAAACATTTAAATTACTATTTTTATCATCAATAAAGTACCTGAAAACAGGGGAGAAATAATCACGAGAGTGATATGGTGTTGTATTCTCAATTCAACGTTTAGTTCAATGAGAAAAGACCCACAATATGGGTGGAGACCAGAGCAATCGATCTCCGGCTCAAAGATTAAGAACATTTCGTAGATCACAGATTAACACTTTTAGGCACTACAAAATAAAGTAATCAATATAACGTTTACACATTACTCTCACAATTCGTACCCTTTGACAGATTTTAACTTTAACACAATTATATGAATGTTATCAATCTCTATCAACTAATACTGAATGCATCTTTTTAACCTTAGATGTTTTAAGATCCTCACATACTATGAATTTACTAATACTTTTAATGTATAACAGGCTATGAATATTTCCTTTAACCTGTCACACATACACACACACTCACACGTGTGCTTACACACACACTCATACAGACAAAGGTAAAGTCCTACTGGTTTGAGATTCAATTCTTGTTTGCCATGTCGCCTGTTTAAGTTAGAATTTTTGTCCAAGCTGACAAGTGATCAAACAACTCCCTCAAATATTATCTCTCTCTCTTTTCTCCCTTCCTTTCCCACCTGCCTTCCCTCTCCCTCTTCCTCTCTTCTCTTATTCCCTCTCTATCTCGCCCTTCCTCTCCCCCTTGGTGTTCTTGTTGTTGCTGCTGCTGTCTGGGTCTGTGTGCATTTGCCCTCTCACATTGATCTATAATGGACGGATTTCCATCTCGTTTGATGCCTGACTTCAAAGCCTCTGTGATTATGATTCCGATCACACCGGCGAAGTAAAATGGAATTATCATTGGCACCAGGGAGAGTCAGGAGAGAAGGTCAGGGTGGGCTGGGGTACTGGTAGTGTGGGGGATAGGAGAGCTCCCTAACACAGAGGGCAAACTAATGGGACGAAGGGATGGTGGAAGGGAGGGAGGGAGATAGAGAAGGAAGAAAAGAGGGAGAGTTGTCCTGATGTCCTTTCTATCTCATTTGGTAGAGCATTGAGCTTATAACTCCAGAATAGTGGGTTTGATTCACAGGACCACCAATAAGTCAAATGCATGTTTCTTTGGATAAAAACCTTGGCTAAATGGCATATATTGTTTATATATTATGAGATGCAGGAAGGAAGAGGTGAGGGAGGGAGACGATAGAGAGAAGGGTTGGGTGGGCTACTTTCTAAATGTAATCGATTACAGTTAATAGTTATGTCCAAAATTGTAATCAGTAACATTTTGGATTACCCAAACACAATAGCTCAATCTGATTCCTTTTGGATTACTTTCCCTGTAAGAGGCATTATTAGAAGAAGACAAAAGTAATTAATTTAACGCATTTGGTGTGTCATCATAGTGGTCTCTGACTTGTGGTCAGACTCACTCAGGTGGAACAAACTTTAAATTGTGCCTTTTTCAAGACAGCAGCTACTCTACTTGGGGTGCAAATACATCAAGGCACTTACATTACATATAAAAGAAAAGATAAAACAGTAATCAGTTATTCCCCAACATGTAATCAGTTACTCCACAACATGTAATCAGTTATTCCCCAACATGTAATCAGTTACTCCCCAACATGTAATCAGTTACAATCAGTATTCCCCAACATGTAATCAGTTATCCCCAACATGTAATCAGTTACTCCCCAACATGTAATCAGTTATTCCCAAACATGTAATCAGTTACTCCCCAACATGTAATCAGTCAGTATTCCCCAACATGTAATCAGTTACTCCCCAACATGTAATCAGTTATTCCCCAACATGTAATCAGTTACTCCCCAACATGTAATCAGTTAAACATCAGTTACTCCCCAACATGTAATCAGTTACTCCCCAACATGTAATCAGTTATTCCCCAACATGTAATCAGTTATTCCCCAACATGTAATCAGTTACTCCCCAACATGTAATCAGTTATTCCCCAACAAATCATGTAATCAGTTATCCCCAACATGTAATCAGTTATTCCCCAACATGTAATCAGTTATTCAACATGTAATCAGTTACTCCCCAACATGTAATCAGTTATTCCCCAACATGTAATCAGTTACTCCCCAACATGTAATCAGTTACTCCCCAACATGTAATCAGTTATTCCCCAACATGTAATCAGTTACTCCCCAACATGTAATCAGTTATTCCCCAACATGTAATCAGTTATTCCCCAACATGTAATCAGTTACTCCCAACATGTAATCAGTTATTCCCCAACATGTAATCAGTTACTCCCCAACATGTAATCAGTAAACATGTAATCAGTTATTCCCAACATGTAATCAGTTACTCCCCAACATGTAATCAGTTATTCCCCAACATGTAATCAGTTATTCCCCCCAACATGTAATCAGTTATTCCCAACATGTAATCAGTTACTCCCCAACATGTAATCAGTTATTCCCCAACATGTAATCAGTTATTCCCCAACATCAGTTATTCCCCCCAACATGTAATCAACATGTAATATTCCCCAACATGTAATCAGTTACTCCCCAACATGTAATCAGTTACTCCCCAACATGTAATCAATTATTCCCCAACATGTAATCAGTTATTCCCCAACATGTAATCAGTTACTCCCCAACATGTAATTAGTTACAGTTATTCCTCAACATGTAATCAGTTATTCCCCAACATGTAATCAGTTATTATTAACATCCCCCCAACATGTAATCAGTTATTCCCCAACATGTAATCAGTTACTCCCCAACATGTAATCAGTTACTCCCCAACATGTAATCAGTTACTCCCCAACATGTAATCAGTTACCCCCAACATGTAATCAGTTACTCCCCAACATGTAATCAGTTATTCCCCAACATGTAATCAGTTTCCCCAACATGTAATCAGTTACTCCCAACATGTAATCAGTTACTCCCCAACATGTAATCAGTTACTCCCCAACATGTAATCAGTTATTCCTCAACATGTAATCAGTTATTCCCAACATGTAATCAGTTATTATTAACATGTAATCGGTTACTCCCCAACATATAATCAGTTATTCCCCAACATGTAATCAGTTACTCCCCAACATGTAATCAGTTACTCCCCAACATGTAATCAGTTACTCCCCAACATGTAATCAGTTACTCCCCAACATGTAATCAGTTACTCCCCAACATGTAATCAGTTACTCCCCAACATGTAATCCGTTTTTTTGTCCATTAAAATAACAACAAATTGATCAGAAATTCAGTGTAGACATTGTTAATGTTGTAAATGACTATTGTAGCTGGAAACGGCAGATTTTTTAATGGAATATCTACATAGGGGTACAGAGGCCCATTATCAGCAACCATCACTCCTGTGTTCCAATGGCACATTGTGTTAGCTAATCCAAGTTTATAATTTTGTGCTGATTAAAGAAGCAATTAAACTGGCCTTCTTTAGACTAGTTTAGTATCTGGAGCATCAGCATTTGTGGGTTCAATTACATGCTCAAAATGGCCAGAAACAAAGCATTTTCTTCTGAAACTCATCAGTCTATTCTTGTTCTGAGACATGAAGGCTATTCCATGCGAGAAATTGTCAAGAAACTGAAGATCTCGTACAATGCTGTATGCTGCACAAGTGAGCAAGAGGACAAGTACATTAGTGTGTCTAGTTTGAGAAACAGACGCCTCACAAGTCCTCAACTGGCAGCTTCATTAAATAGTACCCGCAAAACACCAGTCTCAACTTCAACAGTGAAGAGGCCTACATAGAACCATAGGATAATATTAACAATGTGTATAAACACTGGATGACTGACAGGGGGCGCTGTTTTGAAGCCACTACGAAGCCATTTTAGTATTTCTCCTCCAGTGTAAAATTAGTATTTCTCCAGTGTAAAACAAAAAGATTTTGGAAGCTATAGAAATGCATTTATTAACATTTATTTTCATTTTTGCCATGTATATTCTACTACAGACACCTTAATGCATACTTTTACATTATATTATGTGAACTAAACATACAAATCAAGTAATTTTTTAGAGAGTACTAATGTTACTGTCCCAACTAGAAAAAAAATACTAATGCATGTAATTTTGTCCTTGAAGCATTGGAGAACTGCTCCTTCTCAGGAGTACCAATATGGCGGCTGCGTCAAACCTCTCAATGGCCAGTACATACAGTAGCATCAACAATCCATGATCGGGTTACAGTAGAACGGACCAATACAGTATAGTAGCCTACATACAGTATTTGTATTAATGGCTTTGAATAAAGTATCCAAGACCGCCCTCACGTGGTTGATTACACACGTCGTAGTGGCCTGAAAAAGCAACATTGGAGTGTGATGCTGTCAACCTCTATTGCGATCTCAGAGCCGAGGATCCACACGGTGAACTGCGTGTCGGGACCAGAGAGAGAACCAACCGAACAGGCTTCTGTCATCCTTCTCATTCCGCCCAAGCCCCGGCTGAAGTCCGACGCGGTAGGTTATACCGTTCATTTTTTTACCGTTCTAATCATCATGGGTTTTGCCGCGCCCTGAATAGCGGTCCATCTCTCCAATAATGGGATACGCGTTGCGATTTAGGTAGCATAATATAGCGTGGATGCATGATAGGCCTCTATATTTTCAAGTATCGTTTAAGATCCATACATTCGTATGTTTTTAGCAGTTTGTGGTAGCCCAAGCTTTTACAGCATCACGTCAAATTAGGCTGGTCGTGTCATACGTTGTTTTATAGACGACAGCAGCATCATTCACAACATGAAGCCAGTTCATATCCATGTTGGACTAAATAATAACACACAGGCCTGTTTTGTTTGTTTTGTTCTGTTACAGCCAATCTATTAAACTAACTATTTGACTAGGCTTAATACCAATGCATCTAGTTTGTTTTGTTCTGTTACAGCCAATCTATTAAACTAACTATTTGACTAGGCTTAATACCAATGAATCTAGTTTGTTTTGGGTGTTTGATGTTATCCCTCTTTGTTGTTTATGATTGGAAATGGATGAAACAACAATAAACGGGGTATAATACCACACGATGGCAGCATTGTAACCAAGTCCGGGGGTTCTTTAGAAAATGCATTGTCACTGTTCTGATGGGATCATCTGATGTCTTAACTCTATTAAACAAACAGGTTGTTGATTTTGAGGTATTTTTATATATAGAGAGAGGAAGCTGCAAGACTGAAGTTTAAGATTTTAATGATGATCCCAAGATCCAAAAGCTTTTAACAACAATTAGTCTTCATCCTCTTGTTTTGTAGGTTACTCTGATCCTGCACATAAAATGACCCTTTTTGAAGCTCATCCTGACAGAAGGTTATGTCATCTGTGATGTCTATGTCAGAATGTGGGAATCTCTGAACTCTGGTCCTTGTTGTTTTTAGGTGTGATCTTTGAACTCTGCTGAGGTGATCTGACAGGATTAGACAGACAAACAGTCAGACAGACTGACAGACTGTCCTCTAGCTGCCACCATGGGCTCCCTAGCCACCACTGCCACCCTGCTTTCCTTACTGCTACTGGGAGCTGTGACGGCCAGACTAGACACTAAAAACCCCAAGACAGGTAAGGGAAGGTGGCCTGTTTATCCACTAGACAGGACACCAGGACAGGTAAGGGGCCTGTTTAGCCACTAGACAGGACACCAGGACAGGTAAGGGGCCTGTTTATCCACTAGACAGGACACCAGGACAGGTAAGGGGCCTGTTTAGCCACTAGACAGGACACCAGGACAGGTAAGGGAAGGGGCCTGTTTATCCACTAGACAGGACACCAGAACAGGGAAGGGGCCTGTTTATCCACTAGACAGGACACCAGGACAGGTAAGGGAAGGGGCCTGTTTATCCACTATACAGGACACCAGGACAGGGAAGTGGCCTGTTTATCCACTAGACAGGACATGGGAAGGGGCAGGATGACATTAGACAAAGATAGTTTGTCATGGAGGCATTAGGCTACATTCTTATTGGAATCTGAGACCTTTTTTGGGAGTGGGGATCCGTAGAGTCAAAGGTACTGTGTGAAGAGTGTTTAGGTCTATTGGTGTAGTTCTGTGCTTTTTTGGCCCCGGGTTTAGGCCTTAGTTAATTAGTAACAAAGAATGTTACTTTTGTACTCTACTACATAGATTTGACAGATTTAGGCCGAGAATCTGTATTAAACTATTTTCAAATATGTGACCTAACTATTTAAGTGGAATCAGGTTATATGAAAAATAGACAATCCATTGAGATAAAAAGTATATATTTTTGTGAAAGAGTATCAAAAGTACAACAACTAAAATCCCCCCCCCCCTCCTCCAGTGTTCCTGGACAAGCAGGAGGCCAGTGAAGTGATCACCTTATCCCGCCAGAAGAGGGCCAACGTGGGCAACGAGGAGAGCCTGCTCCCTGCCAACCTGGAGAGGGAGTGTCTGGAGGAGGTCTGCAACTACGAGGAGGCCAGGGAGATCTTCCAGGACTCCTACCGCACGGTGGGCCAATGCTCCCTCTTCCCACTGAACAGATTTATTTCCTCACACCTCCCTAAATTAGATTCCCTTCTTTCCTCACCTCCTTCAGCTCATCCTTCCTTTTCTCACCTCAGACGCCCTCTTTAACAACCTCCAAACCTTCCTCCTTTCCTTGCTTCTCTCCACTCATCTCCTTTTTAAAATCTATCTTCTTGCTTCTGATGATTCTGTAGACATTGTGAATCAAACTGACAGTGGACTTCTGATGATTCTGTAGACATTGTGAATCAAACTGACAGTGGACTTCTGATGATTCTGTAGACATTGTGAATCAAACTGACAGTGGACTTCTGATGATTCTGTAGACATTGTGAATCAAACTGACAGTGGACTTCTGATGATTCTGTAGACATTGTGAATCAAACTGACAGTGGACTTCTGATGATTCTGTAGACATTGTGAATCAAACTGACAGTGGACTTCTGATGATTCTGTAGACATTGTGAATCAAACTGACAGTGGACTTCTGATGATTCTGTAGACATTGTGAATCAAACTGACAGTGGACTTCTGATGATTCTGTAGACATTGTGAATCAAACTGACAGTGGACTTTGTTTTGATCTTTCAGGATATCTTCTGGTCCGTCTACATAGGTAAGTGTAATGATTTTGACTGACGTTCTCTTGGAACATATCAGAGTACTTAGTATCTTGGGTTACCACTCAGTTGAAATCCATGTGATTTGGTGTGACAGTTAAAATAGCTTCACCCCAGAACATGTGACTTGTATTACTGAATGTACCATTTGACTGTGTTGTTAACCCTGTGTGTGTACAGACGGGGACCAGTGTGCAGAGAAGCCGTGTAAGAATGGAGCCATGTGCTCAGACAGCGTGGGGGGATACGACTGTGTTTGCAAGTCAGGCTTCTTTGGAGTCCACTGTGAGACAGGTGAGAGACGTGAAGGACCCAACACCGAGTTGGTGGGGAACTTATGTTGTAAAAAATGTCAACAGTGAAGAAGCCTCTACACCTTTCTCTGTCTTTCTCTCCGTGTGTGATTGTAGATCAGACAGTGTGTATGTTGGACAAGACCAAGGGCTGCAGTCAGTTCTGTAAGCCAGGATACCAGTCCTATGAGTGTTCCTGTGCCCGTGGCTGGAAACTAGAGGAGAAGGAGAGGGTGAAGTGTATGCCTGCAGGTCAGTCACCATATACTACTATACTATGATATATAAAAAATAAATAATAATATATGCCATTTAGCAGACGCTTTTATCCAAAGCGACTTACAGTCATGTGTGCATACATTCTACGTATGGGTGGTCCCGGGGATCGAACCCACTACCCTGGCGTTACAAGCGCCATGCTCTACCAACTGAGCTACAGTATGTTAAGTGATTCTGTACTGTACTATGATACTCTAGCCTCATACACAACATCCTGATCTCGCTAGCGGATAGTGAAACAGAATGTAAGCTTGCGAGATCAGGATGGTTCATACGAGGCTAATGCTATGCTATACTAGATACTAAACTGTACTATATTAAACTATACTCAGTAATTCTCCCTCCATCCCTCTCTCAGTGACATTCCCCTGTGGGAAGGTGAACAGCCTCAGCCAGTGGACAAAGAGACAGTCAACCAACATCGCCAGCAACTTTGAGGGACTAGCCTGCAACTCTGGAGAGTGTCCCTGGCAGGTAGGAAAACACACACCACTACGAGGTACACACACACACACACACACACACACACACACACACACACACACACACACACACACACACACACACACACACACACACACACACACACACACACACACACACACACACACACACACACACAATTCAAACTAGGTACACACTGTCCACTGACAGGCACTACTATGCTCTCAGATGAATTTTTCTCATGAAGTCAACCCCTCACTATCAAAGCTGCAGCACATTAACCCAGTATTCCCATAGTTGTGATAATGTATTTTGCGGTGTCATCTCTGCTGTATATTGTAACTGTTGTGTTGTCGTTGTGCAGGCCATTCTGAAGAGTACAGAGTCTGTAGGGTTCTGTAGTGGTGTCATTCTGAAGGAGAACCTGGTTCTAACTACAGCCCAGTGTGCCCAGAAATACGTCAACTTCCAGGTGGCTGTCGGTGAGTGCTCATCATGGGGCATCATGTCCAGTCTACAGGCTCAGGCTCCACTGGTGGTGGAAGTGGTGTGTGTGTGTGTGTGTGTGTGTGTGCGTGTGTGTGTGCATTCATTCCTGCGTGTGTGTGCGAGGGTATGTTTTTGATTTGCTTTACACTATGTGTTCCTTCATTGATTTTGAGTACTTCGTCCCTCCCCTCCCAGGCAAACGCCTAACCGCATCTGAAGATGGCGAACAGACGCTCTATGTCCAAGTCGTCCACGTCCACCCCCGCTACGTACCCGGTCGCCCTGACAACGACCTGGCCGTCCTCGAGCTCCGCGAGCGCATCGTCTATAAGAAGCATGTGGTCGCTGCCTGCCTGCCCGAACGTGACTTTGCAGAGGTCGTCCTGATGACTGGCGAGTATCCGGCCGTGGTCACTGGCTGGAAGGACCCCGTGGACGCCACGGAGGTCCAAGGCCCGCTCACTCTCAACCACCTGGCATATGAGCGTTTGCCCCAGTGTGTGGAGAGGCACCCGGGGTTGGTCACCAACAAGATGGGCTGTACGACGGTGAGACCCAAGGGTGACTGCATCCTGGGGCCGGGGAGTCCCATCCTATCTCTCCACAGGGAGGTGTTCTATCTGACCGGGGTAGTCTCCAGACCAGCAGGGGCAGACTGTAGTCAGGGTTACATCTACCAGAAGGTGTCCCGTTTCCTGCTCTGGCTGCAGCCCCTCATGGACTCACGCTAAGAGGGCTCTGAATCCCAAATCAACCACTAGTCCCCACCCCCTATGCAGTAGGGTAGATCTGAGAGGATTGAAAAGATGTCCTTTAAGCTATATGGCGCCAATTCCTGTCTGGCCTATCAGAAGGCCAGATGGAGCTACCACCATATTGCTTATACCGGTCCAATCATCTCAGATCTATATAAGTGCTTTGTGGCTAGGGACTAGAGGTTTGGGATTCAGGGGTAGTGATCAGGGGGAGGGAGGGTACAGGGAAGAGAGGGAGAGGTTGAGGGGTTAGGAGAATAATTGTGAGGGTTGATGGTATTGGACAAAGGCTTAAATGGATAGGAATTAGGGAAGACAAGACTGGGAGAACGGAGGTGACATTGTCAAGGAAATAAATAAATGAAGGATATTGTAATATTGGATAGAGGTGGAAAGGGATAGGGGTCATGTGGGAGGAGAAGAGGAGGGAGGGAAGAAAGCTGAACAGGGAGCATGATGAAGGAGGGAAAACACAACGTAAAGAGAGGGCCAGAGAAAATGGGGGAAATTGAGATGCATTCTGTTTGTGTAACATACCGTACTCTTATCTTAGGTCCTTTTTCATTGGAAGGGTCTGGTTGTCCGTATGGCTGATGTCTTTTGCTTAAATTATTTGTTGTCTTTTAATTTTTCAAAATAATAATTAGGCCTATAAGTTGATTTCCACCTATCGTATAGTATATGAGTTGGGGTACTTGAGAAGACTCATGAGACCATAAGCTTACTGGTAAAATGTACGTGCGGGGTATTTCAGGGGTTCTCTAGGCAAAGCAAAATTCTGTTGATGGTACAGTTAGCGAAAAGGTTGGGAACCACTGCCCTAATGAACACAACCCACATTTGTGTAGTTCTCTGTTTATCCCACAAGGTGGCGGTCTTTTCATTAAAATACTATTGTATCATGTCCTACCAAATATAGTACCTGGCTGACTGCAGATAGACTAGGGGAACATTAAATAATGCAGCATGCGTGTTCTGTTGCTCTTGTCTTACTCTTAACTGATGTTCTTTTCTTGGAGAGAAGGGTTGGTAATTGCACTGTATACCTTTTAATGTTAATCACTTTACTAAGAATGTATTAATAAAAGTTCACCTCTGATCTGGTGTCAGTTTAATGAATTACTGAGGAATATGGGTCAATGTTCTGCAGCGCATTAAGGAACATCTCTGTCAAAGTAAATGTGTCACAATGACGACGAGTGAAGCCGTCTATAACTTTGCAATGCCGTCAACTGTAGCCTACGTTGATCTCCAGCACCTTCTCAAAGCTCTTATATGGATCAGAAGCCCCCCTGCTTTTCCTGGTGTTGTAAAGGACTTCCACTAGCATGCCGAGAGCAATCTAGCAAGAAGCAGGAGTCTCACAGACAGATTTGGTGATCTTATCTGTAATAGCTGGCATTTGAGTCTAGAATGATCACTTCTACTCCCACTGCTACAGACGCTGCATCATTTCACTATTGTGTCTAATATCAAGCTGACATCACAGCCACATTCCCCCTAGCGTTGTTTGGCAACATTTTCCCACAATCCATTTCAAAGACACTACTCTCCATCTTCTCACAGCCTCCTTGGCGACCTCGGCCTGGTCCGGGACAGCTCCCAGCCTCCTCTGTAACCCTAGAAAGAGAGGCGGGGCAAGGGAAGAAAGACAAAGAAAAGAAAGGAGAGACGCCAAATGGCCAATAACAGAACCTTTCCTGACACTTGAAAAGGGAGTCGGAACACACTGCCAAAGCCTGGGGGCCCTCGCCGCTTTGGGGCCCTGGTTGCCATGGCATTCTCCTAGGAGATATCTCCTGGCTCCAAAATATGCCCCCAGCTCCTTTAGCCTCTGTCCAATAGAGATGAATTTGAGTGGAGCTCCTTCCTTCCTGTGCCTGGCCCCGTGTGCTGGCCCTGCCACATCCTTTCACACCGCTGTCCTGAGACAAGCAGGCCAGTACTGCCCAGCGCTGCAGGGAAATGGGCAATGTGTCGAAAACAACGCGGACACTTCAGTTGGATACACAGCAGTGTTGTCACATTTAATTGACACTTTCACACAGAAACTGAGCAAAATTCCCACCAAATCTACTATAAGGCAGCATTCACACAGGCAGCCCAATTATGATATTTTTTTCACTAATTGGTCTTTTGAACAATCATATTAGCTCTGAGAAGATCTGATGTGAAAGACATCTGATGTGATTGGTCAAAAGACCAATTAGTGTAAAAAATATTAGAATTGGGCTGTAAACACAGCCGAAGTAGTCTATTTGTAAGATGGAAAAAATTCCCCCCAATATGGCAACCCTAATGTAGAGAATGAAAAAGGAGGTGGAGAGAGAGAGAGCGGTTTAGGGAATGAGACTCACTGGGTTTGATGAAAAGGTGAGAATGGAGGAACATGAGAGAGTCTGTTATTGATGTGACAGAGAGAAGTGGGATTATGGCCCTTAATATAAAGTGCTCTCACTTTGAGCTGACAGAAAAAAACATTGCAATGTGATAGAGACAGCTGGGGAATCTAGTTAACAGTGATTACGCCCCAAATGGCACCCTATTCCCTAGGTAGTGCACTATATTTGACCAGGGTCTGTAAAAGTAGTGCACTGTAAAAGGAATAGGGTGTCATTTCAGGACAAAGCCAGTATCTACATAGCTGTACTCATCTTCAGAGAGAGAGAGAGTTTAGGGGTAATGTGTAGGTTGGTGGTCTGTCCTGTCGGTGTACTTAACTATAAATCGGACTGCTGCTCTACAAAACTGTAATCCACTAGCTACCCCATAACCCCCTATACTAGCCACATGCTGTGACCTCAAATCCACCATGTCTCCAGCTGAGGATATGTGTGTGTGTGTGTGTGTGTGTGTGTGTGTGTGTGTGTGTGTGTGTGTGTGTGTGTGTGTGTGTGTGTGTGTGTGTGTGTGTGTGTGTGTGTGTGTGTGTGTGTGTGTGTGTGTGTGTGTGTGTGTGTGTTGGGGGGCTCGGGGTAACATCAAATGACCCTGTCTTTGTAAGGATTATCTGTCTGCAATATGTCTGAGCCTGTATATGAGGTCCTATGTCGAAGAGGGAAAGTGTGTGTGGTGTGTGTGTGTACCAAACTCACTAAAAGTGGAAGTAATAAAGCCTCTCTTGAAAAAGCCAAACCTTGACCCAGAAAATATTCCTCTAACATTCCTCTCAAAAATCTTAGAAAAAGCTGTTGCGCAGCAACTCACTGCCTTCCTGAAGACAAACAATGTATACGAAATGCTTCAGTCTGATTTTAGACCCCATCATAGCACTGAGACTGCACTTGTGAAGGTGGTAAATTACCTTTTAATGGCATCAGACCGAGGCTCTGCATCTGTACTTGTGCTCCGAGACCTTAGTGCTAGTTTTGATACCATCGATCACCACATTCTTTTGGAGAGATTGGAAACCCAAATTGGTCTACACGGACAAGTTCTGGCCTGGTTTAGATCTTATCTGTCGGAAAGATATCAGTTTGTCTCTGTGAACGGTTTGTCCTCTGACATATCAACTTTAAATGTCGGTGTTCCTCAAGGTTCCGTTTTAGGACCACTATTGTTTTCACTATATATTTTACCTCTTGGGGATGTCATTCGAAAACATAATGTTAACTTTCACTGCTATGCGGATGATACACAGCTGTACATTTCAATGAAACATGGTAAAGCCCCAAAATTGCCCTCGCTAGAAGCCTGTGTTTCAGACATAAGGAAGTGGATGGCAGCAAACTTTCAGACAAAACAGAGATGCTTGTTCTAGGTACCAAGAAACAAAGAGATCTTCTGTTGAATCTGACAATTAATCTTAAAGGTTGCACAGTCGTCTCAAATAAAACTGTGAAGGACCTCGGCATTACTCTGGACCCTGATCTCTCTTTTGAAGAACATATCAAGACTGTGTCAAGGACAGCTTTTTCCCATCTACGTAACATTGCATAAATCAGAAACTTTCTGTCCAAAAATGATGCAGAAAAATTCATCCATGCTTTTGTCACATCTAGGTTAGACTACTGCAATGCTCTACTTTCCGGCTACCCGGATAAAGCACTGAATGAACTTCAGTTAGTGCTAAATACGGCTGCTAGAATCCTAACTAGAACAAAATAATTTGATCATATTACTCCAGTGCTAGCCTCTCTACACTGGCTTCCTGTCAAGGCAAGGGCTGATTTCAAGGTTTTACTGCTAACCTACAAAGCATTACATGGGCTTGCTCCTACCTATATCTCTGATTTGGTCCTGCCGTACATACCTACACGTACGCTCACGGTCACAAGACCTTCTGCATTAGGCCTCCTAATTGTCCCTAGCTGTTTCTAAGCAAACAGCTGGAGGCAGGGCTTTCTCCTATAGAGCTCCATTTTTATGGAATGGTCTGCCTACCCATGTGAAAGACGCAAACTCGGTCTCAACCTTTAAGTCTTTAATGAAGACTCATCTCTTCAGTGGGTTTTAAGATTCAGTGTAGTCTTGCCCAGGAGTGTGAAGGTGAACGGAAAGGCTCTGGTGCAACGAACCACCCTTGCTGTCTCTGCCTGGCCGGTTCGCGCCCATCCTGTCTTCCCCTCTTTCCACTGAGATTCTCTGCCTCTAACCCTATTTCAGGGGCTGAGTCACTGGCTTACTAGGGCTCTTTCATACCGTCCCTAGGAGGGGTGCGTCACTTGAGTGGGTTGAGTCACTGATGTCATCTTCCTGTCTGGGTTGGCGCCCCCCTTCGGGTTGTGCCGTGGCAGAGATCTTTGTGGGCTATACTCGGCCTTGTCTCAGGATGGTAAGTTGGTGGTTGAAGATATCCCTCTAGTGGTGTGGGGGCTGTGCTTTGGCAAAGTGGGTGGGGTTATATCCTTCCTGTTTGGCCCTGTCCGGGGTGTCATCTGATGGGGCCACAGTGTCTCCTGACCCCTCCTGTCTCAGCCTCCAGTATTTATGCTGCAGTAGTTTATGTGTCTGGGGGCTAGGGTCAGTTTGTTATATCTGGAATACTTCTCCTGTCCTATCCGATGTCCTGTGTGAATTTAATTATGCTCTCTCTAATTCTCTCTTTCTCTCTTTCTTTCAGATGTCTGCCATCCCTCCCATTCTGGACCTGAGCCCTAGGACCATGCCTCAGGACTATCTGGCATGATGACTCCTTGCTGTTCCTAGTCCACCTGGCCGTGCTGCTGCTCCAGTTTCAACTGTTCTGCCTGTGATTATTATTATTTGACCATGCTGGTCATTTATGAACATTTGAACATCTTGGCCATGTTCTGTTATAATCTCCACCCGGCACAGCCAGAAGAGGACTGGCCACACCCACATAGCCTGGTTCCTCTCTAAGTTTCTTCCTAGGTTTTGGCTTTTCTAGGGAGTTTTTCCTAGCCACCGGGCTTCTACACCTGCATTGCTTGCTGTTTGGGGTTTTAGGCTGGGTTTCTGTACAGCACTTTGAGATATCAGCTGATGTACGAAGGGCTATATAAATACATTTGATTTGTGTGCGCACGCGCAATTGTGCATGTGATATAATGGAGGGGCAGTAGTCTATGATGGCATATCTATGATTATACCATAATCCCCATCTGATATCCACCTCTCACTTTCTCTCCATTCATGCTCTAACCAACCACCCAGCCCCCACCCTAGATTTCTCATTCTTGGCCCAGAGATGATGCTCTCCACTGAGCTAGGTGGTGCAGGCTGAGGCCCACCTCACATTTGAGCCCCAAGGATGCCAGACAACGTCAGACTTCACTTGGCTGGGTAATTGTGCAGCAGTGTGGAGGTAACCCTGCTCCTCCGTGGGCCACCGCCTGGGTCTGAGGTTGGGCTGGGGGACAGTTTTTACTTCAAAACTGCAGATGCAATAGCTGTTTGAAAACAGTAAATGTATAAATAAAATATATTTTACTTCTCCTTTACAGAAAAAGAAAGAGAGAGATCGAGAGAGACAGAGCAGTCATTGGTGTTGTTTATTCAGGCCTACTAGACTTTTTCACATTAGTCATAAATCAATCGGTTAGTCACACAGTCACAACACACACACATGCCCAGATCTTCAGTATATAATGATTAATCACATTCAAGTCAAGTCTATAATTGATCCTACCTAACAATCCAATCACTCAGGAGGATACATCAAAACAGTGTTGTTACCTGTCCCTAACCAGGCCTCTGTTTGGATCACATTTAACAGTACATCCTGAGTTGGCTTTGTTCTGCTAACCTGTCCATAACCCACAAAGGGTTAATGGGTTAAGAACCCCTTCAGCCCCATAGAGCAACCTGAGCAGTTAACAGATGACCTTCTTCAAGGCTCTGTGAAGGAAGATAGAATGTAATGGGGTCCATGTGGCTGCTTTTGAAGAGGGACAGATTAAGGCTGTGTGTGTGTGTGTGTGTGTGTGTGTGTGTGTGTGTGTGTGTGTGTGTGTGTGTGTGTGTGTGTGTGTGTGTGTGTGTGTGTGTGTGTGTGTGTGTGTGTGTGTGTGTGTGTGTGTGTGTGTGTGTGTGTGTGTGTGTGTGTGTGTGTGTGAGTGTGTAGATCTACAGGTAACTGCCAACATAAAGGAAACACCAACATAAAGTGTCTTAATAGGGTGTTGGGCCTCCATGAGAACAGCTTCACTGCACCTTGACATAGATTCTACAAGTGTCTGGAACTCTGTTGGAGGCAGGCGACACCATTCTTCCATGAGAAATTCCAACATTTGTTCTTTTGTTGATGGTGGTGGAAAACACTGTCTCAGGCATCTCTCCAGAATCTCCCATTGGTGTTCAATTGGGTTTATATCTGGTGACTGAGACACACACACACACACACACCTTAAAACCTTATGCTCCTTAGATACCCCTCTTTCAAAGTTATGGAGATCCCTTATTCTAGCCATGTTAGCCAAGATTAGCATGACGGGATGTTCATTCCTGAACTAACTCAGGAACCACACCTGTGTGGAAGCACCTGATTTCAATATACTTTGTATCCCTCATTTACTCAAGTGTTTCCTTTATTTTAGTAGTTACCTGTACATTGGCACATAATGAGGTCACGCTCAGCTGACCTTTAGTGTATGCCATTAGCATCAGAGGGCAGGCCTCCCCTAAATGTCTAAAGGTCATGACCTCTCGACAGCCGGAGGGCTTAAGTCACCATGGCAATAAGGCCTGTAGAATGGGCTGGAGCTGCACAGACAGCTGATGTCAGGATAATCCCTGTTCTTACCCTGTAGCCTGTGTTACGTTACTTACCTCAATCAGCAAGTAGGCACATTTCACCGGCAGGGAGAAGGAGAAAACACCAGGACAGGACGCACTGTTGGTTTGTTGGTTTGTTTGTTTGTTTGTTTGTTTGTCTGTTTGTTTGTGTGCGTGCGTGTGTGTGTGTGTGTGTGTGTGTGTGTGTGTGTGTGTGTGTGTGTGTGTGTGTGTGTGTGTGTGTGTGTGTGTGTGTGTGTGTGTGAGTGTGAGTGTGAGTGTGAGTGTGTGTGTGTGTGTGTGTGTGTGTGTGTGTGTGTGTGTGTGTGTGTGTGTGTGTAACCTTGTCCCCAGGCTAAGTGCTACCATATATAGAGAGAGATATGGCTGGTGAAGGAGACTAATGTGTGTATAATATACAAGCTTGTAAAATGAATTACGATGGTGATGGAAAACACTGTCAAGAGGAACTTAAAGGACAATACAACTATTTTATATTCGATAACATAGAATGAAAGCTATACTGTATGTGTGTTTGTGTACATGCATTTATGTGTTCATGTGTGTAACTGACCTTTCCTTCTTGCCAGAGTGCCATAACAGCCCATCTTCCATGTCCTTCCACTGTGTTAAGGAGGAGGGGGATGTCATGTCCTTCCACTGTGTTAAGGAGGAGGGGGATGTCATGTCATTCCACTGTGTTTAGGAGAAGTGAGGATGTCATGTCCTTCCACTGTGTTTAGGAGGAGGGGGATGTCATGTCCTTCCACTGTGTTAAGGAGGAGGGGGATGTCATGTCCTTCCACTGTGTTAAGGAGGAGGGGGATGTCATTCCACTGTGTTTAGGAGAAGTGAGGATGTCATGTCCTTCCACTGTGTTAAGGAGGAGGGGGATGTCATGTCCTTCCACTGTGTTAAGGAGGAGGGGGATGTCATGTCATTCCACTGTGTTTAGGAGAAGGGGGGTCATGTCTGTTATGTCCCTTCCACTGTGTTTAGGAGGAGGGGGATGTCATGTCCTTCCACTGTGTTATGGAGGATGGTCCTTCCACTGTGTTAAGGAGGGGGATGTCATGTCCTTCTACTGTGTTTAGGAGGAGTGAGGATGTCATGTCCTTCCACTGTGTTTAGGGGAAGGGGGGATGTCATGTCCTTCCACTGTGTTAAGGAGGAGGGGGATGTCATGTCCTTCCACTGTGTTATGGAGGAGGGGGATGTCATGTCCTTCCACTGTGTTTAGGAGGAGGGGGGATGTCATGTCCTTCCACTGTGTTAAGGAGAAGTGGGGATGACATGTCATTCCACTGTGTTAAGGAGAAGTGGGGATGTCATGTCCTTCCACTGTGTTAAGGAGGAGGGGAGATGTCATGTCCTTCCACTGTGTTAAGGAGGAGGGGAGATGTCATGTCCTTCCACTGTGTTAAGGAGGAAGGGGGATGTCATGTCCTTCCACTGTGTTTAGGAGGAGTGAGGATGTCATGTCCTTCCACTGTGTTTAGGAGGAGTGTTGATGTCATGTCCTTCCACTCTGTTATAGAGGGGATGTCATGTCCTTCCACTCTGTTATAGAGGGGATGTCATGTCCTTCCACTGTGTTTAGGAGTAGGGGGGATGTCATGTCCTTCCACTGTGTTTAGGAGGAGGGGGGATGTCATGTCCTTCCACTGTGTTTAGGAGGAGGGGGGATGTTAAGTCCTTCCAATGTGTTTAAGAGGAGTGTTGATGTCATGTCCTTCCACTGTGTTAAGGAAAGGAGGAGTGGGGAAGTAATGTCCTTCCACTGTGTTATGGAGGAGTGGGGATGTCATGTCCTTCCACTGTGTTAAGGAAAGGAGGAGTGGGGAAGTAATGTCCTTCCACTGTGTTATGGAGGAGTGGGGATGTCATGTCCTTCCACTGTGTTAAGGAGGAGTGGGGAAGTAATGTCCTTCCACTGTGTTAAGGAAAGGAGGAGTGGGGAAGTAATGTCCTTCCACTGTGTTATGGAGGAGTGGGGATGTCATGTCCTTCCACTGTGTTAAGGAAAGGAGGAGTGGGGAAGTAATGTCCTTCCACTGTGTTATGGAAGAGTGGGGATGTCATGTCCTTCCACTGTGTTAAAGAGGAGTGAGGAAGTAATGTCCTTCCACTGTGTTAAGGAGGAGTGGGGAAGTAATGTCCTTCCACTGTGTTATGGAGGAGAGGTGATGTCATGTCCTTCCACTGTGTTAAGGAGGAGGGGGGATGTCATGTCCTTCCACTGTGTTTAGAAGGATTGAGGATGTCATGTCCTTCCACTGCGTTAAGGAGGAGAGGCGATGTCATCTCCTTCCACTGTGTTAAGGAGGAGGGGATGTCATGTCCTTCCACTGCATTAAGGAGTCATGTCCTTCCACTGTGTTAAGGAGAGGGGGAAGTTGTCCTTCCACTGTGTTAAGGAGGAGGGGATGTCATGTCCTTCCAGAGGGATGTCATGTCCTTCCACTGTGTTTAGGAGGAGTGAGGATGTTATGTCCTTTCACTGTGTTTAGGAGGAGAGGGGATGTCATGTCCTTCCACTGTGTTTAGGAGGAGTGGGGATGTCATGTCCTTCCACTGTCTTTAAGAGGAGGGGGGATGTCATGTCCTTCCACTGCGTTATGGAGAAGTGAGGATGTCATGTTCTTCCACTGTGTTTAGGAGGAGTGAGGATGTCATGTCCTTCCACTGTGTTTAGGAGGAGTGAGGATGTCATGTCCTTCCACTGTGTTTAGGAGGAGTGAGGATGTCATGTCCTTCCACTGCGTTATGGAGGAGTGGGGATGTCATGTCTTTCCACTGCATTAAGGAGGAGAGGGGATGTCATGTCTTTCCACTGCATTAAGGAGGAGAGGGGATGTCATGTCTTTCCACTGCATTAAGGAGGAGAGGGGATGTCATGTCTTTCCACTGCATTAAGGAGGAGAGGGGATGTCATGTCTTTCCACTGCATTAAGGAGGAGAGGGGATGTCATTTCCTTCCACTGTTTTTAAGAGGAGTGTTGATGTTGTGTCCTTCCACTCACCATTCAGTCTTAAAATTATCTCTCTTCCTGTACAGCTAGCCTTACAGGTCTGCATCCTGTCATAGTGATTACTTCCTATGTGAGGTTTTGGATTCGCATCCTGACATTCCTATTAAGGACAGCTCAGGCGTGTGACCGGTGTGCTTGTCTGTCCTCACCAGATCAGATCCCTCCCTGTTTCAGCCTGTTTTCTTCCGTTTGTTACCTAATGAATACAACCCAGGATTGGCTATCGTCCTTTGTGTGTCTCTGACTCTCTGAACACGTGTCAGGGGTCGTCTCATCGAGCACCGTTCAATTCAGTTCAATTCAATAAATTATATTTATCCCCAAGTGACATAACTGTTGCTGGACTGACAGTGGATAGTAATCACACAGACAACATACTGTATAGCAACAGAAATAAGGACTAGTGAACCGTCTCAGTGTTACACAGGACTGTGGAAACAGTCTCAGTATTACACAGGACTGTAGAAACAGTCTCAGTATTACACAGGACTGTAGAAACAGTCTCAGTATTACACAGGACTGAGGAAACAGTCTCAGTATTACACAGGACTGAGGGAACCATCTCAGTATTACACAGGACTGTAGAAACAGTCTCAGTATTACACAGGACTGTAGAAACAGTCTCAGTATTACACAGGACTGTGGAAACAGTCTCAGTATTACACAGGACTGTGGAAACAGTCTCAGTATTACACAGGACTGTGGAAACAGTCTCAGTATTACACAGGACTTTGGAAACAGTCTCAGTATTACACAGGACTGTGGAAACAGTCTCAGTATTACACAGGACTGTAGAAACAGTCTCAGTATTACACAGGACTGTAGAAACAGTCTCAGTATTACACAGGACTGTAGAAACAGTCTCAGTATTACACAGGACTGTAGAAACAGTCTCAGTATTACACATGACTGTAGAAACAGTCTCAGTATTACACAGGACTGTAGAAACAGTCTCAGTATTACACAGGACTGTAGAAACAGTCTCAGTATTACACAGGACTGTAGAAACAGTCTCAGTATTACACATGACTGTAGAAACAGTCTCAGTATTACACAGGACTGTGGAAACAGTCTCAGTATTACACAGGACTGTAGAAACAGTCTCAGTATTACACAGGACTGTAGAAACAGTCTCAGTATTACACAGGACTGTAGAAACAGTCTCAGTATTACACAGGACTGTGGGAACAGTCTCAGTATTACACAGGACTGTAGAAACAGTCTCAGTATTACACAGGACTGTGGGAACAGTCTCAGTATTACACAGGACTGTAGAAACAGTCTCAGTATTACACAGGACTGTAGAAACAGTCTCAGTGTTACACAGGACTGTGGAAACAGTCTCAGTATTACACAGGACTGTAGAAACAGTCTCAGTATTACACAGGACTGTAGAAACAGTCTCAGTATTACACAGGACTGTAGAAACAGTCTCAGTATTACACAGGACTGTGGAAACAGTCTCAGTATTACACAGGACTGTAGAAACAGACTCAGTATTACACATGACTGTAGAAACAGTCTCAGTATTACACATGACTGTAGAAACAGTCTCAGTATTACACATGACTGTAGAAACAGACTCAGTATTACACAGGACTGTAGAAACAGTCTCAGTATTACACATGACTGTAGAAACAGACTCAGTATTACACAGGACTGAGGGAACCGTCTCAGTATTACATAGGACTGTGGAAACAGTCTCAGTGTATCACAGCGATAGAGCCAGCATCCTCGGGAGAGGAAGCCCGGCCATGCCCTGGAGTGGTGAGGAGTCCTCCAAGGGGAGGGGTTGGAGAGTGGCATAGGAATGGATGGCAGTGCCAGTCTGGGGCACAGCAGGGTGACGGGGAGAGCCCTGACTGCCAGGTGGAGGTGTCAGAGGAAATGAGCTTAGAGGAGCCAGAGTTCACACGAGAGTGAGCAAGCGAGCGAGAGAGCGAGAGAGCGAGAGAGCGAGAGAGCGAGAGAGGGAGAGAGAGAGAGAGATATTAAAATGAGAGGTACCAAAGTGTCTTTGAGAGGACTATTTATAACAGATATTATGAATAAAGAAAGAACGCTTGCACAAGGTAGGGCTTGGTTAGTAGAGCATGGCACTGCAATGCCAGGATTGTTGGTTCAATTCCCGGGGCCACCCAAACCCAAAATGTACGCACGCATGACTGTAAGTCGCTTAGGATAAAATATGACTGCTAAATGGCTTATATTATACAAGGCATATGCTGCTCACAAGTGCTTATATTTAAATTGCAATATAGCCTGCGTTGTGTTAGGGAAGAATAATCAACTTTAAGACATAAATGTACTGTACAGTACAATTTACTGGTTTCTTCCTGTCACGCCATGACCTTGGAGATCCTTTTTATGTCTCTATTTTGGTTTGGTCAGGGCGTGAGTTAGGGTGGGCATTTCTATGTTTTGGTTTTCTATGATTTTCTGTCTCCATGTTTTGGCCGGGTATGGTTCTCAATCAGGGACAGCTGTCTGTCGTTGTCTCTGATTGGGAACCATACTTTGTCATGTTTTGTCATTAATTATCATGTCTTGTCCCCGTGCTTCCCCTTCTATTCGTTTCCCTCTGCTGGTCTTATTAGGTTCTTTCCCTCTTTCTATCCCTCTCTCTCCCCCTCCCTCTCTCACTCTCTCGCTCTCTCTTCTCTCTATCGTTCCGTTCCTGCTCCCAGCTGTTCCTATTCCCCTAATCAATCATTTAGTCTTCCCACACCTGTTCCCGATCCTTTTCCCTGATTAGAGTCCCTATTTCTCTCCTTGTTTTCCGTTCCTGCCCCGTCGGATCCTCATCTATAATTCACCGTGCTGTGTCTATGTTTTGCCCTGTCGTGTCGTGTTTCCCTCAGATGCTGCGTGGTGAGCAGGTGTCTGAGTCTGCTAGGTTCAAGTGCCTTCCCGAGGCAACCTGCAGTTCTCGATCAAGTCTCCTGTCTGTTCTCGTCTTTACGAGTAGTATTATGCTTTTTGTTTTGTAAAGTTTCTTTCTGGATTAAAGACTCTGTTTTCGCCAAGTCGCTTTTGGGTCCTCATTCACCTGCATAACAGAAGGATCCGACCAAGGAATGGACCCAGCGACTACAGAGGCTCGTAACACTGCCGTCAAGATCCAAGGAGCCATGCTCGGCAGACACGAGCAGGAATTGTCTGCTGCTCGCCATGCCGTGGAGAACCTGGCCGCTCAGGTTTCCGACCTCTCTGGACAGTTCCAGAGTCTTCGTCTCGTGCCACCTGTTACTTCCTGGCCTGCCGAGCCTCCGGAACCTAGGGTTAATAACCCACCTTGCTACTCCGGGCAGCCCACGGAGTGCCGCTCCTTTCTCACCCAGTGTGATATTGTGTTCTCTCTCCAACCCAACACATACTCTAGTGAGAGAGCTCGGGTTGCTTACGTCATTTCACTCCTTACTGGCCGGGCCCGAGAGTGGGGCACAGCTATCTGGGAGGCAAGGGCTGATTGTTCTAACAATTACCAGAACTTTAAGGAGGAGATGATTCGGGTTTTTGACCGTTCAGTTTTTGGTGGGGAGGCTTCTAGGGCCCTGGCTTCCCTATGCCAAGGTGATCGATCCATAACGGATTACTCTATAGAGTTTCGTACTCTTGCTGCCTCTAGTGACTGGAACGAGCCGGCGCTGCTCGCTCGTTTTCTGGAGGGACTCCACACAGTGGTCAAGGATGAGATTCTCTCTCGGGAGGTTCCTTCCAGTGTGGACTCTTTGATTGCTCTCGCCATCCACATAGAACGACGGGTAGATCTTCGTCACCAGGCTCGTGGAAGAGAGCTCGCATCAACGGTGTTTCCCTGCTCCGCATCGCAACCATCTCCCTCCTCTGACTCTGAGACTGAGCCCATGCAGCTGGGAGGGATTCGCATCTCGACTAAGGAGAGGGAACGGAGGATCACCAACCGCCTGTGCCTCTATTGCGGATTTGATGGACATTTTGTTAATTCATGTCCAGTAAGAGGCCAGAGCCCATCAGTAAGCGGAGGGCTACTGGTGAGCGCTACTACTCAGGTCTCTTCATCTAGATCCTGTACTACTATGTCGGTCCATCTACGCTGGACCGGTTCGGGTGCTACATGCAGTGCCTTGATTGACTCTGGGGCTGAGGGTTGTTTCATGGACGAAGCATGGGTTCGGAAACATAACATTCCTTTCAGACAGTTAGACAAGCCTACGCCCATGTTTGCCTTAGACGGTAGTCATCTTCCCAGTATCAGATTTGAGACACTACCTTTAACTCTCACAGTATCTGGTAACCACAGTGAGACTATTTCTTTTTTGATTTTTCGTTCACCTTTCACACCTGTTGTTTTGGGTCATCCCTGGCTAGTATGTCATAATCCTTCTATTAATTGGTCTTGTAATTCTATCCTATCCTGGAACGTATCTTGTCATGTGAAGTGCTTAATGTCTGCCATCCCTCCCATTTCTTCTGTCCCCACTTCTCAGGAGGAACCTGGCGATTTGACAGGAGTGCCGGAGGAATATCATGATCTGCGCACGGTCTTCAGTCGGTCCCGAGCCAACTCCCTTCCTCCTCACCGGTCGTATGATTGTAGTATTGATCTCCTTCCGGGGACCACTCCTCCTCGGGGTAGACTATACTCTCTGTCGGCTCCCGAACGTAAGGCTCTCGAGGATTATTTATCTGTGTCTCTTGACGCCGGTACCATAGTGCCTTCTTCCTCTCCGGCCGGGGCGGGGTTCTTTTTGTTAAGAAGAAGGACGGTACTCTGCGCCCTGCGTGGATTATCGAGGGCTGAATGACATAACGGTTAAGAATCGTTATCCGCTTCCCCTTATGTCATCAGCCTTCGAGATTCTGCAGGGAGCCAGGTGCTTTACTAAGTTGGACCTTCGTAACGCTTACCATCTCGTGCGCATCAGAGAGGGGGACGAGTGGAAAACGGCGTTTAACACTCCGTTAGGGCATTTTGAGTACCGGGTTCTGCCGTTTGGTCTCGCCAATGCGCCAGCTGTTTTTCAGGCATTAGTTAATGATGTTCTGAGAGACATGCTGAACATCTTTGTTTTTGTCTATCTTGACGATATCCTGATTTTTTCACCGTCACTCGAGATTCATGTTCAGCACGTTCGACGTGTTCTACAGCGCCTTTTAGAGAATTGTCTCTACGTAAAGGCTGAGAAGTGCTCTTTTCATGTCTCCTCCGTTACTTTTCTCGGTTCCGTTATTTCCGCTGAAGGCATTCAGATGGATTCCGCTAAGGTCCAAGCTGTCAGTGATTGGCCCGTTCCAAGGTCACGTGTCGAGTTGCAGCGCTTTTTAGGTTTCGCTAATTTCTATCGCCGTTTCATTCGTAATTTCGGTCAAGTTGCTGCCCCTCTCACAGCTCTTACTTCTGTCAAGACGTGTTTTAAGTGGTCCGGTTCCGCCCAGGGAGCTTTTGATCTTCTAAAAGAACGTTTTACGTCCGCTCCTATCCTCGTTACTCCTGACGTCACTAGACAATTCATTGTCGAGGTTGACGCTTCAGAGGTAGGCGTGGGAGCCATTCTATCCCAGCGCTTCCAGTCTGACGATAAGGTTCATCCTTGCGCTTATTTTTCTCATCGCCTGTCGCCATCTGAGCGCAACTATGATGTGGGTAACCGTGAACTGCTCGCCATCCGCTTAGCCCTAGGCGAATGGCGACAGTGGTTGGAGGGGGCGACCGTTCCTTTTGTCGTTTGGACAGACCATAAGAACCTTGAGTACATCCGTTCTGCCAAACGACTTAATGCCCGTCAAGCTCGTTGGGCGTTGTTTTTCGCTCGTTTCGAGTTTGTGATTTCTTACCGTCCGGGTAGCAAGAACACCAAGCCTGATGCCTTATCCCGTCTGTTTAGTTCTTCTGTGGCTTCTACTGATCCCGAGGGGATTCTTCCTTATGGGCGTGTTGTCGGGTTGACAGTCTGGGGAATTGAAAGACAGGTTAAGCAAGCACTCACGCACACTGCGTCGCCGCGCGCTTGTCCTAGTAACCTCCTTTTCGTTCCTGTTTCCACTCGTCTGGCTGTTCTTCAGTGGGCTCACTCTGCCAAGTTAGTTGGTCATCCCGGTGTTCGAGGCACTCTTGCGTCTATTCGCCAGCGCTTTTGGTGGCCGACTCAGGAGCGTGACACGCGCCGTTTCGTGGCTGCTTGTTCGGATTGCGCGCAGACTAAGTCGGGTAACTCTCCTCCTGCCGGTCGTCTCAGACCGCTCCCCATTCCTTCTCGACCATGGTCTCACATCGCCCTAGACTTCATTACCGGTCTGCCTGTGTCTGCGGGGAAGACTGTGATTCTTACGGTTGTCGATAGGTTCTCTAAGGCGGCACATTTCATTCCCCTCGCTAAACTTCCTTCCGCTAAGGAGACGGCACAAATCATTATCGAGAATGTGTTCAGAATTCACGGCCTCCCGTTAGACGCCGTTTCAGACAGAGGTCCGCAATTCACGTCACAGTTTTGGAGGGAGTTCTGTCGTTTGATTGGTGCGTCCGTCAGTCTCTCTTCCGGGTTTCATCCCCAGTCTAACGGTCAAGCAGAGAGGGCCAATCAGACGATTGGTCGCATACTACGCAGCCTTTCTTTCAGAAACCCTGCGTCTTGGGCAGAACAGCTCCCCTGGGCAGAATACGCTCACAACTCGCTTCCTTCGTCTGCTACCGGGTTATCTCCGTTTCAGAGTAGTCTGGGTTACCAGCCTCCTCTGTTCTCATCCCAGCTTGCCGAGTCCAGCGTTCCCTCCGCTCAAGCGTTTGTCCAACGTTGTGAGCGCACCTGGAGGAGGGTGAGGTCTGCACTTTGCCGCTACAGGGCACAATCTGTGAGAGCCGCCAATAAACGCAGGATTAAGAGTCCAAGGTATTGTTGCGGCCAGAGAGTGTGGCTTTCCACTCGCAACCTTCCTCTTACGACAGCTTCTCGTAAGTTGACTCCGCGGTTCATTGGTCCGTTCCGTGTCTCCCAGGTCGTCAATCCTGTCGCTGTGCGACTGCTTCTTCCGCGACATCTTCGTCGCGTCCATCCTGTCTTCCATGTCTCCTGTGTCAAGCCCTTTCTTCGCACCCCCGTTCGTCTCCCCCCTCCCTCCTTGTCGAGAGCGCACCTATTTACAAGGTACGTAAGATCATGGACATGCGTTCTCGGGGACGGGGTCACCAATACTTAGTGGATTGGGAGGGTTACGGTCCTGAGGAGAGGAGTTGGGTTCCGTCTCGGGACGTGCTGGACCGTTCGCTTATTGATGATTTCCTCCGTTGCCGCCAGGGTTCCTCCTCGAGTGCGCCAGGAGGCGCTCGGTGAGTGGGGGGTACTGTCATGTTTTGTCATTAATTATCATGTCTTGTCCCCGTGCTTCCCCTTCTATTCGTTTCCCTCTGCTGGTCTTATTAGGTTCTTTCCCTCTTTCTATCCCTCTCTCTCCCCCCCCTCTCACTCTCTCGCTCTCTCTTCTCTCTATCGTTCCGTTCCTGCTCCCAGCTGTTCCTATTCCCCTAATCAATCATTTAGTCTTCCCACACCTGTTCCCGATCCTTTTCCCTGATTAGAGTCCCTATTTCTCTCCTTGTTTTCCGTTCCTGCCCCGTCGGATCCTCATCTATAATTCACCGTGCTGTGTCTATGTTTTGCCCTGTCGTGTCGTGTTTCCCTCAGATGCTGCGTGGTGAGCAGGTGTCTGAGTCTGCTAGGTTCAAGTGCCTTCCCGAGGCAACCTGCAGTTCTCGATCAAGTCTCCTGTCTGTTCTCGTCTTTACGAGTAGTATTATGCTTTTTGTTTTGTAAAGTTTCTTTCTGGATTAAAGACTCTGTTTTCGCCAAGTCGCTTTTGGGTCCTCATTCACCTGCATAACATACTTAGGTACCCTTTTTCCCACCTGTGTTTGTGGGAAGTTGACTTTCTTTATGGAATTTAGAATTTAGCCTTGTGGTTCGAGCCCTGATTGCTGGTTGGCTGAAAACCGTGGTGTATCAGACCATATTCACTTAATTTTCCAATTATTTTAAAACATGGAGGCAAAGTGCAGAAACTATTGATACAACCTACAGCATAGACAATTCATTACGGGAAAGTGCATTGGTGCATCACTTTTGGCCAGATATGATAACATTGTTGCATTGAAGCAATGCAAATAGTTGAACACGACAGTCAATTGAAAAAATGGAAATCACTTGCTGCAAAAAGCTGTGCAGGCTAAACGGTGTTGTTGAATTGACACATTTAAATACAAGTTACTATATTATTTTTTATTAGACCTACATACATTGAAATATTATTTGCAGTTGTCACTATGACAATGAACACACACCAAAAACACTGAATGGTCTGAACCTGTATCTGTGCATTAGAGACCTCCTGAATGGTCTTTGTTGTGCCCGCTTCATGACTGTGTTATGCAGGTGAATGAGGACCCAAAAGCGACTTGGCGAAAACAGAGTCTTTAATCCAGTAAAGTAAAATACAATCAAAAAACACAATTTCCACTCGTAATGACGAGAACAGACTGGAGACTCGATCTTGAACAGCAGGTTGCCTCGGGAAGGCACTTGAACTTAGCAGACTCAGACACCTGCTCACCACGCAGCATCTGAGGGAAACACGACACGACAGGGCGATACACAAACACAGCACGGTGAACAATAGACAAGGATCCGACAAGGACAGAAGTGGAAAACAAGGGGAGAAATAGGGACTCTAATCAGAAGACAAAATAGGGAACAGGTGTAAAAAGACTAAATGAGTGAGTTAGGAGAATGAGGAACAGCTGGGAGCAGGAACGGAACGATAGAGAGAGGAGAGAGAGGGAGGGGGAGAGAGAGGGATAGAAAAAGGGAATGAACCTAATAAGACCAGCAGGGGGAAACGAACAGAAGGGAAAGCATAATGACAAGACAATATATGACAAAACATGACAGTACCCCCCCCCACTCACCGAGCGCCTCCTGGCGCTCTCGAGGAGGAACACTGGCGGCAACGGAGGAAATCATAGATCACAAACGGTCCAGCACGTCCCGAGAAAGAACCCAACTCCTCTCCTCAGGACCGTAACGAAAAACGATAAAAAGGGAAACTAGGGTACTACTCTAAAAAAAAAATGAGACACGGGTAGAGAACTGAAAGCTTTAGAGCAAACAGGACCAAACAGGCCAGGAGAGTAACAACTAGGGACAGACTGAGACACAGCAAGGGCAGGAACAAGAACAGGAGAGATGTGATGGCAGGGAACAGACTGAGACCCAGCAAGACCAGGAGCAGAAGCAGAAAAAAAAATTACCAGACTTCTTCTGCGCGCAGTCTGAACACGCAGCCACGAAACGGCGCGTGTCACGCTCCTGAGTAGGCCACCAAAACCGCTGGCGAATAGAAGCAAGCGTACCCCGAACGCCGGGATGGCCAGCTAACTTGGCAGAGTGAGCCCACTGAAGAACAGCCAGACGAGTAGAAACAGGAACGAAAAGAAGGTTACTAGGGCAAGCGCGCGGCGACGCAGTGTGCGTGAGTGCTTGCTTAACCTGTCTCTCAATTCCCCAGACAGTCAACCCGACAACACGCCCAACAGGAAGGATCCCCTCGGGATCGGTAGAAGCCACAGAAGAACTAAAGAGACGGGATAAAGCATGAGGCTTGGTGTTCTTAGTACCCGGGCAATAAGAAATAACGAATTCGAAACGAGCGAAAAACAACGCCCAACGAGCATGACGCGCATTCAGTCGTTTGGCAGAACAGATGTACTCAAGGTTCTCTTGGTCAGTCCAAACGACAAAAGGAACGGTCGCCCCTCCAACCACTGTCGCCATTTGCCTAGGGCTAAACGGATGGCGAGCAGTTCGCGGTTAGCCACATCATAGTTACGTTCCGACGGTGACAGGCGATGAGAAAAATACGCACAAGGGTGGACCCCATCGTCAGTATCGGAGCGCTGGGACAGAATGGCTCCCACGCCCACCCCCGACGCGTCAACCTCAACAATAAACGGTTTAGTGACGTCAGGTGCAACAAGGATAGGAGCGGATGCAAAACGCTTCTTGAAGAGAACAGGACAACAATCATACGACCGGTGAGGAGGAAGGGAGTTGGTTCTGGACCGACTGAAGACCGTGCGCAGACCATGATACTCCTCCGGCACTCCTGTCAAATCACCAGGTTCCTCCTGAGAAGAGGGGACAGAACAAACAGGAGAAATAGCAGACATTAAACACTTCACATGACAAGAAACGTTCCAGGAAAGGATAGAATTACTAGACCAATCAAAAGAAGGATTATGACACACTAGCCAGGGATGACCCAAAACAACAGGTGTAAAAGGTGAACAAAAAATCAAAAAGAAATGGTCTCACTATGGTTACCAGATACAGTGAGGGTTAAAGGTAGTGTTTCATATAATATACTGGGGAGAGGACTACCATCCAAGGCAAACATGACCGTGGGCTCCCTAACTGTCTGAGAGGAATGTCATGTTCCCGCGCCCAGGCTTCGTCCATAAAACAGCCCTCTGCCCCAGAGTCTATTAATGCACTGCAGGAAGCTGCCGATCCGGTCCAGCGTAGATGGACCGGTAAGGTAGTACATGTACTTGACGGAGAGGACCGTCTAGTAGCGCTTATCAGTCGCCCTCCGCTTACTGATGAGCTCTGGCCTTTAACTGGACATGAAATGACAAAATGACCAGCGGAACCGCAATAGAGACAGAGGCGGTTGGTGATTCTCCGTTCCCTCTCCTTAGTCGAGATGCGAATACCCCCAGCTGCATGGGCTCAACACCTGAGTCAGTGGGGAAAGACGGTAGTGTCGGAGAGAGGGTAGACACAGTTAACGCGAGCTCTCTTCTATGAGCTCGGTGACGAAGATCTACCCGTCGTTCAATGCGAATAGCGAGTTCAATCAAAGAATCCACGCTGGATGGAACCTCCCGAGAGAGAATCTCATCCTTAACCTTAGCGTGGAGTCCCTCCAGAAAACGAGCGAGCAACGCCTGCTCGTTCCAGTTACTGGAGGCAGCAAGAGTGCGAAACTCTATAGAGTAATCCGTTATGGATCGATTACCTTGACATAGGGAAGACAGGGACCAGGAAGCTTCTTTCCCAAAAACTGAGCGATCAAAAACCCTTATCATCTCCTCTTTAAAGTTCAGATAATTGTTAGTACACTCAGCGCTTGCCTCCCAGATAGCTGTGCCCCACTGCCGAGCCCGACCAGTAAGGAGTGATATGACGTAGGCAATCCGAGCTCTCTCTCTTGAGTATGTGTTGGGTTGGAGAGAGAACACTATATCACACTGGGTGAGAAAGGAGCGGCACTCAGTGGGCTGCCCAGAATAACATGGTGGGTTATTAACCCTAGGTTCCGGAGGCTCGGAAGAACCGGAAGTAGCTGGTGACACGAGACGAAGACTCTGATACTGTCCTGAGAGGTCGGAGACCTGAGCGGCCAGGGTTTCAACGGCATGCCGAGCAGCAGACAATTCCTGCTCGTGTCTGCCGAGCATCGCTCCCTGGAACTCGAGAGTAGAGTAGAGAGAATCCATAGTCGCTGGGTCCATTCTTGGTCGGATCCTTCTGTTATGCAGGTGAATGAGAACCCAAAAGCGACTTGGCGAAAACAGAGTCTTTAATCCAGTAAAGTAAAATACAATCAAAAAACACAATTTCCACTCGTAATGACGAGAACAGACTGGAGACTCGATCTTGAACAGCAGGTTGCCTCGGGAAGGCACTTGAACTTAGCAGACTCAGACACCTGCTCACCACGCAGCATCTGAGGGAAACACGACACGACAGGGCGATACACAAACACAGCACGGTGAACAATAGACAAGGATCCGACAAGGACAGAAGTGGAAAACAAGGGAAAAATAGGGACTCTAATCAGAAGAGAAAATAGGGAACAGGTGTAAAAAGACTAAATGAGTGAGTTAGGAGAATGAGGAACAGCTGGGAGCAGGAACGGAACGATAGAGAGAGGAGAGAGAGGGAGGGGGAGAGAGAGGGATAGAAAAAGGGAACGAACCTAATAAGACCAGCAGGGGGAAACGAACAGAAGGGAAAGCATAATGACAAGACAATATATGACAAAACATGACAGACTGTCTTGGTGTGTTTAAACCATGATAGTTTGTTGGTGATGTGGACACCAAGGAACTTGAAGCTCTCAACCTGCTCCACTTCAGCTCCATCGATAAGAATGGGGGCGTGCTCGGCCCTCCTTTTCCTGTAGTCCACAATCATCTCCTTTGTCTTGATCACGTTGAGGGAGAGGTTGTTATCCTTGCACCACACGGCCAGGTCTCTGACCTCCTCCCTATAGGCTGTCTCGTCGTTGTCGGTAATCAGGCCTACCACTTTTGTGTCGTCGGCAAACTTAATGATGGTGTTGTTGAAGTCGTGCCTGGCCATGCAGTCATGAGTGAACAGGGGGTACAGGAGGGGACTGAGTACGCACCCCTGAAGGGCCCCCATGTTGAGGATTAGCGTAGCAGATGTGTTGTTACCTACCATTACCACCTGGGGGCGGCCCGTCAGGAAGTCCAGGATCAAGTTGCAGAGAGAGGCTTTTAGTCCTGGGGTCCTTAGCTTAGTGATGAGCTTTGAGGGCACTATAGTGTTGAACGCTGAGCTGTAGTCAATGAATAGCATTCTCACACAGGTGCTCCTTTTGTCCAGGTGGGAAAGGGCAGTGTGGAGTGCAATAGAGATTGCGTCATCTGTGGATCTGTTGGAGCGGTATGCAGATTGGAGTGGGTCTAGGGTTTCTGGGATAATAATGTTGTTATGATCCATGACCAGCCTTTCAAATCGCTTCATGGCTACAGACGTGAGTGCTACGGGTCGGTAGTCATTTAGGCAGGTTACCTTAGTGTTCTTGGGCACAGGAACTGTGGTGGTCTGCTTGAAACATGTTGGTATTGCAGACTCAATCAGGGACAGGTTGTCAGTGAAGACACTTGCCATTTGCTCAGCGCATGCTCAGAGTACACGTCCTGGTAATCCGTCTGGTCCTGTGGCCTTGTGAATGTTACTCATATCAACTACAGAGAGCGTGATCACACAGTCGTCCGGAACAGCTGATGCTCTAATGCGTTCTTCAGTGTTGCATGCCTCGAAGCGAGCATAGTAATTTAGCTCGTCTGGTAGGCTCGTGTCACTGGGCAGCACGCGGCTGTGCTTCCCTTTGTAGTCTGTAATAGTTTGCAAGTTCTGCCACATCTGATGAGCGTCGGAGCTGGTGGAGTTTGATTTAATCTTAGTCCAGTATTGACGCTTTGCCTGTTTGATGGTTTGTCGGACGGTATAGCGAGATTTCTTATAAGCTTCCGGGTTAGAGTCCCGCTCCTTGATAGCGGCAGTTCTGCCCTTTAGCTCAGTGTGGATGTTGCCTGTATTCCATAGCTTATGTTTGGGGTATGTACATACAGTCACTTTGGGGATGATTTCATTGATGTACTTATTGATAAAGCCAGTGACTGATGTGGTGTACTCATCAATGCCATCGGAAGACTCTCGGAACATGTTCCAGTCTGTGCTAGCAAAACAGTCCTGTAGCTTAGCATCTGTGTCATCTGACCACTTCCTTATTTACCGAGTCACTGGTGCTTCCTGCTTTAGTTTTTGCTGGTAAACAGGAATCAGTAGGATGGAACTATGGTCAGATTTGCCAAATGGAGGGTGAGGGAGAGCTTTGTACGTGTCTCTGTGTGTAGAGTAAAGGTGGTCTAGAGTTTTTTCCCTCTGGTTGCACATTTAACATGCTGATAGAAATGAGGTAAAACGGATTTAAGTTTCCCTGCATCAAAGTCCCCGGCCACTAGGAGCGCCGCCTCTGGATGAATGTTTTCCTGTTTGCTTATGGCCGTATACAGCTCATTGAGTGCGGTCTTAGTGCCAGCATCGGTTTGTGATGGTACAAAGAATATAGATGAAAACTCTCTTGGTTAATAGTGTGGTCTACAGTTTATCATGAGATACTCTACCTCAGGTGAGCAAAACCTTGAGAATTCCTTACTATTAGATTTTGTGCACCAGCTGTTGTTTACAAATATGTTATTTTCAAACCGCCACCCATTGTCTTACTGGAGGCGGCTGTTCTATCTTGCCGATGCAGCATAAAACCCGCCAGCTGTATGTTATTCATGTCGTCATTCAGCCACGACTCAGTGAAATATAAGATATTACAGTTTTCAATGTCCCGTTGGTAGGATATTCGTGATCGTAGTTTGTCTATTTTGTTATCCGATGACTGTACATTGGCTAATAGGACTGATGGTAGAGGCAGATTACCCACTTGCCGTCAGAACCTTACAAGCGTCCCCACCCTACGTCCCCGATATCTCTGTCTCTTTCTCATGTGAATCACAGGGATTTGGGCCTTGTCGGATGTCTGAAGTAAATCCTTCATGTCCGACTCTTTAAAGAAAAATCCGGTAATAGGTGAGTAATCCCTGTCCTGATATCTAGAAGCACTTGTTGGTCATAAGAGACAGTCGCAGAAACATAATGTACAAAATAAGTTACAAACAAAGTGAAAAAAACTCACATAATAGGTTAGGAGACCGTAAAACAGCAGCCATCTCCTCCAGCGCCATTATGTACAGCGACAGAATTCAGAGCATGGGACATTCTTACAGTGTTCTCCCTGTACACGTAAGTCAGAACCGTAGGATAAATAAAGGAGGCATATAAACAGACAACAAAAACATGCAAAACAGGCAAGCCCCCCCACCCCCCAAAAATATTTTGATGTATATTTTTTTGTGTTAAAAATGTGGGGCTCAAATAATGGGGCTCAAATGTGTGGCTCAAATAATGGCCGACGCAGCGGGACAAGGCAGAGCTGAGCCCCAGCCACAGCGCAGAGTTCATTCTTCGAAGGTAATGGGGACCAGTCATTTGGGGCAGGTGGGGCTCCACCTAGAACCACTGTGTCGGCCCTTATTTCCTTAAGATATACAATGGGTGGGTCTGATCCTGGCCGCTGATTGGTTAAAACCGCATTCCAGCCGGTGTCTCTTTAAGTGATAATGCCAGTTTGGAGGATATATTTGCACGGGTGTTGTTAGGTCTTTTTGTTCTGTATCTATTGATGTGACCTAGTGGTTTGTTCTAAATGTTCTATTACCATACTGGCTGGCAAAGTTATTATCCCTTGTTTTCTAGCTAGCCAACTACGGCTAACTTTGTCATGTCAAACAGTGCAGCCAGAATAACAGCAAAGCAGCTGCATTTCCATTTGTTTAAGTTGTTTTCTAGTGTCATTTATTTGGATACATCCATAACAATGAGCTAATGAGACGCAATTTCACCTGAGATAATGTCTAGATGCTTTTTATAGTGGAGATCAAATTTATAAATTGCCTGGCTAGGCTGATGAGACAATGGATTGCACAGTCAGATGGAACAGGAAATAGGCATTTTAAGGGCAATATCTGTATCTATATGACTTATAGACATACTCATTTGCAATGTTGAAGTGATGAAATAATACAGTGAGGGTACAAAGCATTAGGAACACCTTCCTAATATTGACTTGCACCCCCTTTTGCCCTCAGAACAGCCTCAATTCATCAGGATTGGACTCTACAAGGTGTCAACAGCGTTCCACAGGGATGCTGGCCCATGTCGACTCCAATGCTTCCCACTGTTGTATCAAGTTGGCTGGATATCCATCCATTGGGTGGTGGACCATTCTTGATATACACAGGAAACGGTTGAGCATGAAAAACCCAGCAGCGTTGGAGTTCTTGACACACTCAAACCGGTGCGCTTGGCACCTACTACCATACCCCATTCAAAGGCACTTCAATCTTTTGTCTTTCCCATTCGCCCTTTGAATGGCACACAGACACAATACAAGTCTCAGTGGTCTCAAGGCTTAAAAGTCCTTCTTTAACCTGTCTCCTCCCCTTTATCTACACTGATTGAAGTGGATTTAACAAGTGACATCAATAAAGGATCATATCTTTCACCTGGATTCACCTGGTCAGTCTACGTCATGGAAAGAGCAGGTGTTCTTAATGTTTTGTACACTCACTCATGTATATCGTATTTGATATTTTTTAAGTAATTTGACTGGAAGGAAATGCTATAACAAAGGGGGTCATATTTATTTATTTTATATTATTATTATATATATTTTAAAATGATTGTCACATACATCGGATTGGTGCAGTGACATGTGTTGTTTTACAGGGTCAGCCATACTGTAGTAGTACGGTGCCCCTGGAGCAAATTAGGGTTAAGTGCCTTACGTTTTAAAATGTTTTGCAACAGAAAATCAAAAGGAACGTATCTTATTGGACAAGTCCAGATAGTCCCTCTCCGTTTCAGTCCATTTTCTTCTGTTTGGTGCCTAATGAATACACCCCAGATGATGGTAATGAATATTAGTGACATTTAACTGAGGGTAACATCTGTAATCTGAGAGTACTCCTTTTCACCTCAGGCTGCAGTGAGCCCCTCTCACTGGGGTGAAACATTCACCTCTCACCCCTATTCGCCCCTCCCCCCATTCCCTCCCTCCTGTCACTCTCCTAGACTGCACCTGTCAGGTTAGGCCCCTGACTTCAGCCACAGCTCCATATGATTGCCTCAAGGTGCATACCAGTGTGTGTGTGTGTGTGTGTGTGTGTGTGTGTGTGTGTGTGTGTGTGTGTGTGTGTGTGTGTGTGTGTGTGTGTGTGTGTGTGTGTGTGTGTGTGTGTGTGTGTGTGTGTGTGTGTGTGTGTGTGTGTGTGTGTGTGTGTGTGTGTGTGTGTGTGTGATGCACATGGCTGCCTCATTAACACAATGAGGTCACTCTATTGTCACATCAGTCAGCGAGAGAGAATCAGCGAGCCTATATGAGTTTGCATATAGAGCTCAAGTGAGTTATAGCTCTGAGCATTTGTTTAACATGCAATGCACATGTTAATGGTGTGTGTGTGTGCATGTGTGTGCACATACTTTAAACCTGTGTGTGTGCGAGTGTGTCTGCATTTAGGTGTCTAAGTGTGTGTATGTCAGTATGTCAGATCTGTGTCTGTGTTGTCATTATGTCCATCACCTTCATGGTCATGCTAAAGAATTGGGCCTGGGGCCAGGTCAGGACGACCAAAGAGTTTCCTGTACTAATAGTCCAAATCTCAGATTAAATACAATCCCATTGGAACATTAGAGCAGACAACAAAGGCTCCGTGCTTTAACGAGGGCAGCGTTTCTCTATTATCTCTGTGTGGCAATGGCACGGGGATATTGACAGATAGACTGTGATTACGGGGATTACGAAGGCGCGACTCTCTGGACAGAAATCAATGTGACTGTTACTCAAATTGTCCTCCGAAGCAGAGCAGCGGTATCTGACTAACCCGCTGGTTACGCGGGATATCGGTGAAGAGGCAATATCCCGAGCAGAAGCAGTTGGATACAATTTCAGGCGGTGTAGAGGGGTAACAACAACAGATCACCCCCCAATCCTAGTGGGTTGATTGCGCTCATAGTAGGCTGCGCAGGTCTGGCACGGGGCGAGTTATGTGTCACTCACTTCACGCCTCCCTGAATAGATCGAATCGAAGGGCTGAGGACGCGCGTGTCCAAGCAGAAGGAGAAACCAGCATCACAACACCGTTATACTCATAGCTCCGAACCAACCACAGACCGAATGTGGAAGGGAAGAACTTGATGCCAAGAACCGTAAATGAACCACGGATTATCATTTCAATGTTAATCCGAAATAGAGTCGCCGGCCAATAGACAGATTTGGGTGAAAGGTGTATGGACGTGGTGCTAAAGAGGAATTGACGGGCAAACCCGCGGTCAGCACACCAATTTGTTGGAGGGGAGAATATAGGACTGCCTACAGAGCAAGAGAGAGAGAGAGAGAGAGAGAGAGAGAGAGAGAGAGAGGGGACGGAGTGCAGTGAAGTGAGTGGATTGTGGTTTCTCCCGTGGCTCATCGTAGAGCTGTCATGTTCGCTGGCTGTTCAAAGACGGATTAAAATGACGCATGTTATGCAGAACTCCAAACTGTCATACACGTTGATGCAGTCAGTCACGAGATGTGCAGCAGGGGGAGCTGAGCCTCGACCCGGGCAGTGAACGGTGTATAGGTGCGCAGCAGTGACAGGGAATCCGTCTGGATTTAACGCACGATATTTTGTGAACAGCCGGGATATTAAAGTTGCATTCCTGTCTTTTATTTATTTAGATTATTCCCAATTTATTCATCACAAAAGGGGTTCGTTGGGGAAACGCACCATTGAACAAAGGATTTAGGAGAAACGACAACTGTAACCCAATTCTGCCATTCTGAGTGCGTCTCCCTTCTGGCGTGTCAAATCGGGACAGTTACCAGAAGAGAAAAAGTACGTTTGAATACAGAGTGTTCTCTGTCTGGTTCCTAACCCGGGAGAGGGTTGAACACAGAGTTTTATCTCTCCTAACCCAGGAGAGGGTTGAATAATTCGGTCGGGGGCGCAGAGCTGATCCACAGCCGTGGGAATGTGGGTGGAAAGTGTAAACGCAAACGAAGCAGGAGGGCTTCAGCTCTAAAATGTGACTTTTTCCAATACATCCCCGCTATACAAGTGACACGTGCATTCTGCAATTGTTTCCATCGGATTTGTTTACGTCGCACAAGGTACGTTCCCTTGATTTACCCTCGAGTATCAATCGATATAAACGAGAGAGGGAGGGTAGTGATTCAAGAGAGAGAGTTGATTGGTATACGCGCATGGTTTTCTGTGAACGTGATATAATCATTGTCAATGGACAATTGGTAGTTTTAGCACGACACTATTGTTAGAGGTTAAACTGGACACTGGCTATTGTAGGGTTCGTCATTCACAGGGGTGGAAGTTGCCCCCTTCACAGTCTTGTGTGAGTGCTTGTCATGTGGCTGCACCAGATGCGGGGTTCTAATGTGTAAACTTGTCATAAGGTGAATGCACCAATTTGTAAGTAGCTCTGGATAAGAGCGTCTGCTAAATGACTTAAATGTAAATGTAAATGTAAACTTGCCAGGTGGTCTGGTATTTGTCTTTGGGCACGTTGTTGGGAAAGCTCTATCATTGAGAAGAGTGCAATTGCTGCCGCAATTCGGGGCGTTCCTGCATGTGGGCATTCCTGCTTCTGCAGGAACCCTCATTATACTTATATTGGTCCATTAAACTAGGAGATTCCAGTACAGTAGGTGGCAGTAATGCGCAATAACGTTGGATGCCAACCTCCAATAAACCCAACAGAAGAAGGGGTGGGGGCGACAATGGTCGCTAGCTGTACACCGGTAGACAGTTTCCTTCACCCACATTTCATGCAGGAACCAATGGGATGCTCAGGGCCGTGCCTTAGTGAGTGGCCTTGACCTCAAGGGTAATTGATGAAAAGGACCACCTGCCACTTGACCAAGCATAACATCAATAACAACATCTAAGCTGGAGTGAGGGTAAACGGCAATACTGTTTACATCAGAATCATATGTCAACCCAGTGATTGTACATGAATGATGCCTCTGCTGTGCTCTGCCATTGATGTCATAGCTCACAGTGCATAACATGAGCAGCATGGTCTCCATGGTGGTTGACACCATTTGGGGATTTCATGTAAATGCACATCTCCAATCATATCCATGGATGTTCTATGTTTCCCCTTTACGCTGCACATCTTGCAGCCACTGAAAAAACCCCACCAGAGTAAAAACATCAGATCATCTGAGAAACCTCAGCTGCTGAACAACATCTTAGGGGAAACACTGATGTTCTCTCATCCTCAAACACCCTCCCTTCTCTATTTTTGGAAACATTCAAGGTGAGATTATATTCTTTATTTAGGAATTGAGATCACCCCCGCCAACCTAACAATGGGTGGGCCCGGGTCCCCCACTAACAATCCTTTCTGAAACCCCTCCGGACCCTCCCATGTGGTCAGTATTGTTTAAGGGAGGGGGGTTTACTGAGCCTGTAAAAATAACATTCTCTAAATAGGTATCTGCCTAAAACAGGGACTTGGTCAGTGAAAGAGTTAAAGGCAAGGCCAGCAACACTTAGGACCAGATGATTTTTGGCCTCTAGCGAGCAGCCTGACCTAACCAGGGCTACGATTCTACTATACTGGGTAAGTGACCACTGCTGACCGCTCATACATCAATGATGATGCACTTATTAATAGGTCATAACAACTGAATCAATGTAACTTTGCTCTGGAACATGGGAGAGGATCTCTTCCAGCATACATGTACAGGACATGACCTTCTTTTCCTTGACCATTGTTGTGTCATTGGCAGTGAGGGAATGGTGTCAGACAAGAGATTTATTTGGTCTCCTACCCGTACTTGGTCTCTGGTGCTGTGGTGTAGTCATGTTGATGATTGTATGTAGGGCTGGGCGATATGGCCTAAAAATCACATCTCTATTTATTTATTTTAACTTATGGGCAATTCACAATATATTTGATTTTTTAAAAATCATATATATATATATTAAAAAAAAAACAATATATACATTTGCTTTGTTCTACAATTAAAGGTCAAACACACTGCATTTCAAACAGTCTGCAATAATCTAATGAATTCAGGTCCTGTGAAGTTATACGTATACTAAATATAAGCCTTCCACAACCATAAGACACACGAATAATTGAATTATTGAACCTGCTTTTAGTTTAACCTGCTTTTTTGCAATAATCACTGATTTGACATTCAAGTCTGTCTATGAAAGGGCCCTTTTTTTTACAAATGTAACCAGAACCAGAACCACGCAGAATGTCCCTTCACTAATAATGAACAACTTCTAATCAGATTGTATTGGTCACATACACATGGTTAGCAGATGTTAATGCGAGTGTAGCGAGATGCTTGTAGAGAACTTCTTGCAGCAGCGTTCTAGAACACTAACACAGGTCTCAGAAACAATCTCTCACGCACAAGCCCACGTGTTAGTGAGTAGCCATTTATATTTCAACTTTAGCCAACTTGGATCTATTTGCTAGCTAACAAGGTAGAACAGTTGAATTGATATGAACACACCCTTCTGTCCGTCTCCAACTGTTTGAGCAGCATGTTAGCCTGTCCACTTCGTTCAAATGTTGAAATCAAGTGGCCTACCTTATTTCTCAGAATGAGAGCGATTTGCCAATTCCTTATATAATTTTGTTTGATGCTTATTGCACATTTTTAAAACACAGAATAGACAGTTAGTATAACAGTCTTTGGCTAAAATGCAGCTAACGGTATGTGGCACCACGCGTGACAAACTGAGCATGAATTTTCCACAATCAATGTTCATTGCATTGTGGGGTGGCAGGGTAGCCAAGTGGTTAGAACATTGGACTAGGTTGCAAGTTCAAACCCCCGAGTTGACAAGGTACAAAGCTGACGTTCTGCCCCTGAACAGGCAGTTAACCCACTGTTCCTAGGCCCTCATTGAAAATAAGAATTTGTTCTTAACTGACTTGCCTGGTTAAATAAAGGTAAATATATATATATATATATGCAATATTATTCTGAGGTCCTGTCTTTAGTGTCACACAGAGTGAGTGAGTCATCATTCAAACCTCGAACACCTGATGCTTTACCCTCTGGCCCTCTTCTCTCTCAACCATATGTACCTTATGCCAACCATGTGTATATCTGGTAGAGCTGTGTGTGTGACAGAGAAAGAGAGAGAGAACGTATGAGCATATCTTCATCAACGCCTGAGTTTCCTCTTGTGTGCACGTGTGTCTGTGCTCAGAGGCAACAGCTTGACTCATCACACAACGATCAGACAACAATCCCTTCCACGCTATAGCTTCCTCCGCACATCCTGCTCTCCTCTGTTCCTCTCCTCTCATCTTCTCTCCATTCCACTCCCCAGCACAACCCACCCCACTAATTCTTCTTCTGATCATTATAATGTAACCCAAACATGCTCACTGACTCTCTCTCTCTGATCATTATCATGTAACCCAGACATGCTCTCTGACTCTCTCTCTGATCATTATCATGTAACCCAGACATGCTCTCTGACTCTCTCTGATCATTATCATGTAACCCAGACATGCTCTCTGACTCTCTCTGATCATTATCATGTAACCCAGACATGCTCTATGACACTTTCTCTCTCTGATCATTATCATGTAACCCAGACATGCTCTCTGACTCTCTCTCTGATCATTATCATGTAACCCAGACATGCTCTCTGACTCTCTCTCTGATCATTATCATGTAACCCAGACATGCTCTCTGACTCTCTCTCTGATCATTATCATGTAACCCAGACATGCTCTCTGACTCTCTCTCTCTCTCTCTGATCATTATCATGTAACCCAGACATGCTCTCTGACTCTCTCTCTCTGATCATTATCATGTAACCCAGACATGCTCTCTGACTCTCTGATCATTATCATGTAACCTGGTCATGCTCTCTGACTCTCTCTCTGGTCATTATCATGTAACCCAGACATGCTCTCTGACTCGCTGATCATTATCATGTAACCCAGACATGCTCTCTGACTCTCTCTCTGATCATTATCATGTAACCCAGTCATGCTCTCTGACTCTCTCTAATCCTAAAAAAATTGACTTAATTGCCAAGTCAATTAGCATATGGTCATGCTGTGAGACCCAGTCACGTTAATGAGGACTAATTATCCAGGCCTGGATGCCTGGAGAGGTCTGGGGACCATGCAGGGAGGCACAGAACTATCCCTGTTTGTCTGTCTGATCGTCTGTCTGTCTGTCTGTCTGTCTGTCTGTCTGTCTGTCTGTCTGTCTGTCTGTCTGTCTGTCTGTCTGTCTGTCTGTCTGTCTGTCTGTCTGTCTGTCTGTCTGTCTGTCTGTCTGTCTGTCTGTCTGTCTGTCTGTCTGTCTGTCTGTCTGTCTGTCTGTCTGTCTGTCTGTCTGTCTGTCTGATCATCAGTGTGTTGTCTGTCTGATCATCAGTCTGTCATCAGTCTCTCTGGCATAGTCTTTATTTATTTATCTCCATCTCTCTCTGTCTCTCTGGCATAGTCTTTATTTATTTATCTCCATCTCTCTCTGTCTCTCTGGCATAGTCTTTATTTATTTATCTCCATCTCTCTCTGTCTCTCTGGCATAGTCTTTATTTATTTATCTCCATCTCTCTCTGTCTCTCTGGGATAATCTTTATTTATTTATCTCGTTCTTTCTCTCTCTCATTGCCACAACCCTCTCTCTTTCTCTCTCATTCTCTCTATTGCACCTGTCTCCTCTCTCGTCCTCAGTCGTTCTCTATCTTATTCTCTGTCACTCCCTCCATTTATCTAACACACAGCTGTGGAAGACCGATGACGTCAGTGAAGGAACATGGTGTTACTGTGAGATGGAGGAAAGAAAATAGGTCTTTAAACAGAGCTAGTATGGAGTCCTGCCAACCAGCCAGTCTAGAAAACAGGTATAAAAAGAGCTAGTATGGAGTCCTGCCAACCAACCAGTCTAGAAAACAGGTATAAAAAGAGCTAGTATGGAGTCCTGCAAACCAGCCAGTCTAGAAAACAGGTATAAAAAGAGCTAGTATGGAGTCCTGCCAACCAGCCAGTCTAGAAAACAGGTATAAAAAGAGCTAGTATGGAGTCCTGCCAACCAACCAGTCTAGAAAACAGGTATAAAAAGAGCTAGTATGGAGTCCTGCAAACCAGCCAGTCTAGAAAACAGGTATAAAAAGAGCTAGTATGGAGTCCTGCCAACCAGCCAGTCTAGAAAATAGGTATAAAAAGAGCTAGTATGGAGTCCAGCCAACCAGCCAGTCTAGAAAACAGGTATAAAAAGAACTAGTATGGAGTCCTGCCAACCAGCCGTTCTTTAAAAAGAGCTAGTATGGAGTCCTGCCAACCAGCCAGTCTAGAAAACAGGTATAAAAAGAGCTAGTATGGAGTCCTGCCAACCAGCCAGTCTAGAAAACAGGTATAAAAAGAGCTAGCATGGAGTCCTGCCAACCAGCCAGTCTAGAAAACAGGTATAAACAGAGCTAGTATGGAGTCCAGCCAACCAGCCAGTCTAGAAAACAGGTATAAAAAGAGCTAGTATGGAGTCCAGCCAACCAGCCAGTCTAGAAAACAGGTATAAAAAGAGCTAGCATGGAGTCCTGCCAACCAGCCAGTCTAGAAAACAGGTATAAACAGAGCTAGTATGGAGTCCAGCCAACCAGCCAGTCTAGAAAACAGGTATAAAAAGAGCTAGTATGGAGTCCTGCCAATCTGCCAGTCTAGAAAACAGGTCTTTAAAAAGAGTTAGATGATGTAGTTTGAGTCCTGCCAACCTGCCGGTCTAGCATCTCTTCTGAAGACAGATTAAAGCCCCCCAAGGTCCCCATCCTTCCCTGACCTCTCCTCTGACCCCTTCATTTGCCCTTGGGCTCTGACTGCGTTGTGATTCTTCCACTTTTCCCCAAGTGTACACTCGTAAACTCCCCCTCATGGATTTAAAAGAAATAGGCAGGTCAATGAATATTGTTGAAACGTGGTCCAGCCATGCTTGCACAAGTCCAATGGCTTTAAATGCATTGAGCGAATCGTACCAAAATAGTATTTTTAAGTGCCATCCAATATGGCGATTAGTTACCAACTTTCATGGTCGATCCAATGCTAACAACAGTATCTTATTCCTAATGAAGCACCTTCGTTACAGAACTGCTGCAGATCCCCAAAAATATTCAATAAATGAATCAATTTACGTTAAGATGTCGTCCTCTACAAATGATGCAGCGTCCCTCCCCTTGGGACAATACATTTCAGTTAATTACTAAAGCTCCTGCCTTGGGCCAATCAGTGTCCTTTAGTAAATGCTGGATCTCTATGGCAAGACACATCGTTCACCCAAGTTTAGTCCGAATCTGGTCTGTACTGTCTGAGATATCGCATGTGACTAATGTACGAATGAACGGACAGAGAGAAGAGAGATCCACAGTTCCCTCCCCAATTCTGTAGACGACATTACAGCATTGGTCGGGGCCGACAGTACTTCAGGAAGGCTAATTAGTAATGAATTATTATGGCTACCTTACGACATGATGACTAATGTGGCATGGAACAGAACAGGCAGATGTGAGGCAAGCTTTGGTCCATCTCCCGGAAATGACCTGCTGACCCCTACAACATCTGTCTATCTCCACATCTGGAGCCCTGCACGGACTGGGGTTAGGACACACACACACATGCATGTGCACACACATATACACACACATATACAGAGCATTCGGAAAGTATTCAGACCCCTTGACTTTTTCCACATTTTGTTACGTTACAGCCTTATTCTAAAATGGATGAAATAAATAAAAATCCTCATCAATCTACACACAATAACCTATAATGACAAAGCAAAAACAGGTTTTTAGAAACACACACATACATATATATATATACACACATACATATATATATACACACACATCTAAACGCATGCACATACTCACACCCCCCTCCACAAACAAACACACACATACATATATATATACACACACATACATATATATATACACACATACATATATATATACACACACACATCTAAACGCATGCACATACTCACACCCCCCCTCCACAAACAAACACACACATACATATATGTACACACATACATATATACACACATACATATATATACACACACATACATATATATATACACACACATCTAAACGCATTCACATACTCACACCCCCTCCACAAACAAACACACAAAATGGATGATTTATCATCTCTATCCATATCAAATGAATGACAAAATTGCTAAAAGACTGAGGAGAGGAGAGTGAGTTCAGAGAGATCCTAGTCAGAAAATGTAATCATCTACCTAATTATGGTTATGGTAATTACACAGCATCTGGTAGTGCACTGTCTAGGTAATTGTAGAGGACGATAATTGTAGAGGATTGCTCTGTAGGTTTCTGCTTTTGACTTGAGGTACTGAAGACGGTTCTTGCTGTCGTAGCCATGAGCAATTGCATTATTTATAGGCCTTATAAATGCAGTTGCAATGTGTTGGTATTAATTGTAGTGTAGTATATTGTAACATTGATGTGAAGTTGTATACTATGTATGTAAATGAAGCATTGGTGTGAAGTTGTATACTATGTATGTAAATGAAGCATTGGTGTGAAGTTGTATACTATGTATGTAAATGAAGCATTGGTGTGAAGTTGTATACTATGTATGTAAATGAAGCATTGGTGTGAAGTTGTATACTATGTATGTAAATGAAGCATTAGTGTGAAGTTGTATACTATGTATGTAAATGAAGCATTGGTGTGAAGTTGTATACTATGTATGTAAATGAAGCATTGGTGTGAAGTTGTATACTATGTATGTAAATGAAGCATTGGTGTGAAGTTGTATACTATGTATGTAAATGAAGCATTGGTGTGAAGTTGTATACTATGTATGTAAATGAAGCATTGGTGTGAAGTTGTATACTATGTATGTAAATGAAGCATTGGTGTGAAGTTGTATACTATGTATGTAAATGAAGCATTGGTGTGAAGTTGTATACTATGTATGTAAATGAAGCATTGGTGTGTAAATGGTGCGTAGAACCAGTGTGCAGTGAGAGCTATTGGGGAGTAAGATAGTAAGGCTGCGTTTATACAGGCAGACCAGTTTTTTTTGAGAGCTGACCAATCAAACCAGCTCTGAAAAAGACATGATGTGAAAAGATCTGATGTGATTGGTCAACCAAAATAAATTTGTGGGAAAAAAATATCAAAATTGAGCTGTCTGAACAAAGCCTAAGTGTATACAGTGTATTTGGAAAGTATTCAGACCCCTTGACTTTTTCCACATTTTTCCTTACTATAAAATTGATTAAATAGTCCACCCCCTCATCAATCTACACACAATACCCCATAATTTTGTATTTAAAAAATAAAAATAAATGACCCCCTTTTCGTTGTATCCAATACTATCTTGTCTCATCGCTACAACTCCCGTACGGGCTCGGGAGAGATGAAGGTCGAAAGAGATGCGTCCTCCAAAACACAACCCAACCAAGCCGCATTGCTTCTTAACACAGAGCGCTCCAACCCGGAAGCCAGCCGCACCAATGTGTCGGAGGGAACACCGTGCACCTGTCTACCTTGGTTAGCGCGCACTGCGCCCAGCCTGCCACAGGAGTCGCTGGTGCGTGATGAGACAAGGATATCGCTACCGGCCAAACCCACCCTAACCCAGACGACGCTAGGCCAATTGTGCATCGCCCCACGGACCTCCCGGTTGCGGCCGGCTGCAACAGAGCCTGGGCGCGAACCCAGAGTCTCTGGTGGCACAGCTAGCGCTGCGATGCAGTGCTCTAGACCACTGCGTCACCCGGGAGACCACAATACCCCATAATGACAAAGCAATTTTTTTAGCAAATTTATGAAATTACAAAAATGGAAATATCACATTTACATAAGTATTCAGACCCTATATTGAATCATCTTTGGCAGCGATTACAGCCTCAAGTCTTCTTGGTTATGACGCTACAAGCTTGGCACACATGTATTTGGGGAGTTTCTCCCATTCTTCTCTGTAGATCCTCTCAAGCTCGGTCAGGTTGGATGGGAGCGTCGCTGCACAAATATTTACAGGTCTCTCCAGAGATGTCGATCGGGTTCAAGTCCGGGCTCTGAGTGGGCCACTCAAGGACATTCAGAGACTTGTCCCGAAGCCATTTCTGCGTTGCCTTGGCAGTGTGCTTAGAGTTGTTGTCCTGTTGGAAGGTGAACTTTCGCCCCAGTCTGAGGTGCCGAGCGCTGGGATCTCTCTGGACTTTGCTCTGTTCATCTTTCCTTCGATCATGACTAGTCTCCCAGTCCCTTCCTCTGAAAAACATCCCCACAGCTTGATGCTGCCACCACCATGCTTCACTGTAGGGGTGGTGCCATGTTTAAATCTTGGTTTCATCAGATCAGAGAATCTTGTTTCTCATGGTTTGAGAGTCTTTAGGTGCCAAACTGGCTGTCATGTGCCTTTTACTGAGTAGTGGCTTCCGTCTGGCCACTCTACCATAAAGGCCTGATTGGTGGAGTGCTGCAGAGATGGTTCTCCCTCTGGAAGGTTCTCCCATCTCCACAGAGGAACTCTGGAGCTCTGTCAGAGTGACCATCAGGTTCCTTGTTACCTCCCTGACCAAGGCCCTTCTCCCCTGTTGCTCAGTTTGGCTGGGCGACCAGCTCTAGGAAGAGTCTTGGTGGTTCCAAACTTCTTCCATTTAAGAATGATGGAGGCCACTGTGTTCTTGGGGACCTTCAATGCTGTAGAATATTTTTTGGTACCCATCCCCAGATCTGTGCCTTGACATAATCCTGTCTCGGAGCTCTACGGACAATTCCTTCAACCTCATGTGTTGGTTTTTGCTCTGACATGCACAGTCAACTATGGGACCTTATATAGACAGGTGTGTGTCTTTCCAAATCATGTCCGATCAATTGAATTTACCACAGGTGTACTCAATCAAGTTGTAGAAACATCTCAAGGATGATCAATGGAAACAGGATGCACCTGAGCTCAATTTTGAGTCTCATAGCAAAGGGTCTGAATACTTATGTAAATGTTTTCATTTGTCATTATGGGGTATTGTGTGTAGATTGATGAGGAAAAACATTTATTTTATCCATTTTAGAAAAGGCTATAACATAACAAAATGTGGAAAAAGTGTGTTTTGACACTGTGCGTTATAAACTGACACACACTTATCTCTACATACATACACTAAACATTTATGGTAACAAATATTCAGTGTGCAGAGGTAAAGAGAATGAGATGCATTGTGGGAACAGTAGTCATTGTTATTCATACATGTCAACACTGTGTACCACAGATCCCTCAGCTGCAGCTCTTGCCTCCATATCTGTAACGGTGAGGAGGATCAGGATGCCTAAGCAGGCAGACAGTGCAGGCAGTGCAGCAGAACTGGTAATAGCTGGATTCTGGATCCCTCCTTCCCCATTACATAAGAGAGAGGGAGAGATAGAGGGGTAGAAGAAAATCAAACAGAGCGTGAGGAGATGGTGAGAAAGAGGGAGAGAAGGAGGTAGAGAGCGCATGGGGAGCATAAGAGGGGAAGGAAAGAGGGAGGATGGTAGAGAGAGATGTGGGATAAGGCAGGGGTTTTGCTGTACCATGTGATCGGGTGTTGGGTGAAAGAGGGAGACAGGGAAGGAGAGAGCTGAGAAAGGGAAGTAGTGTGAGTGAATAAAGAAAGAGAGGGATGTAGGGTAAGGAAGGGGATTTGCAGTACTGTGTGGTTGGTCGTTGAGAGGGAGAAAGAGAGAGAGAGTGCCAGGGAGGGGGTAAGGCACATGGTTCACATCCCATCTTCAAATGTGTCAGAGAGATGAGAATGCTGCTCTCTTTACAGCAGGGGAAGGGGAGCAGATGCAACATAAATAGAAGATTTCAACTGAGGGGAGGACAGAAATGGCTACAGAGAGATAAGAGGGGGCACAGGGAGCGAAAGACAAGACGGATGGAGAGAGAGAAATAGAGAGAGGAGTGGCAGCTAAGGGAGAGCAAGAGAGGGGACAGAGAGGGAAATGGACGATATAGAGGGGACAGAGAGAGGGAAATGGACGATATAGAGGGGACAGAGAGAGGGAAATGGACGATATAGAGAGGGACAGAGAGAGGGAAATGGACGATATAGAGAGGGGACAGAGAGAGGGAAATGGACGATATAGAGATGGGACAGAGAGAGGGAAATAGACGGATATAGAGAGGGGCCAGAGAGAGGGAAATAGACGGATATAGAGAGGGGACCGAGAGAGGGAAATGGACGATATAGAGAGGGACAGAGAGGGAAATAGACAGATATAGAGAGGGGGCAGAGAGGGAAATAGACGATATAGAGAGGGGAAAGAGAGGGAAATAGACGATATAGAGAGGGGACAGAGAGGGAAATAGACAGATATAGAGAGGGGACAGAGAGGGAAATAGACGATATAGAGAGGGGACAGAGAGGGAAATAGACGATATAGAGAGGGGACAGAGAGAGGGAAATGGACGATATAGAGAGGGGACAGAGAGGGAAATGGAAGATATAGAGAGGGGACAGAGAGAGGGAAATGGATGATATAGAGAGGGGACAGAGAGAGGGAAATGGACGATATAGAGAGGGGACAGAGAGAGGGAAATGGACGATATAGAGAGGGGACAGAGAGAGGGAAATAGACAAATATAGAGAGGGGCCAGAGAGAGGGAAATGGACGATATAGAGAGGGGACAGAGAGAGGGAAATGGACGATATAGAGAGGGGACAGAGAGAGGGAAATAGACGGATATAGAGAGGGGACAGAGAGAGGGAAATGGACGATATAGAGAGGGGACAGAGAGGGAAATAGACATATATAGAGAGGGGGCAGAGAGGGGAATAGACGATATAGAGAGGGGAAAGAGAGGGAAATAGACGATATAGAGAGGGGACAGAGAGAGGGAAATAGACGATATAGAGAGGGGACAGAGAGGGAAATAGACAGATATAGAGAGGGGGCAGAGAGGGGAATAGACGATATAGAAAGGGGACAGAGAGAGGGAAATAGACGATATAGAGAGGGGACAGAGAGGGAAATAGACGATATAGAGAGGGGACAGAGAGGGAAATAGACGATATAGAGAGGGGACAGAGAGGGAAATAGACGATATAGAGAGGGGACAGAGAGGGAAATAGACGATATAGAGAGGGGACAGAGAGGGGAAATGGACGATATAGAGAGGGGACAGAGAGGGAAATAGACGATATAGAGAGGGGACAGAGAGAGGGAAATGGACGATATAGAGAGGGGACAGAGAGGGAAATGGACGATATAGAGAGGGGACAGAGAGGGAAATAGACGATATAGAGAGGGGACAGAGAGAGGGAAATGGACGATATAGAGAGGGGACAGAGAGGGAAATAGACGATATAGAGAGGGGACAGAGAGGGAAATAGACGATATAGAGAGGGGACAGAGAGGGAAATAGACGATATAGAGAGGGGACAGAGAGGGAAATAGATGATATAGAGAGGGGACAGTGAGGGAAATGGATGATATAGAGAGGGGACAGAGAGGGAAATAGACGATATAGAGAGGGGACAGAGAGGGAAATAGACGGATATAGAGAGGGGACAGAGAGGGAAATAGACGATATAGAGAGGGGACAGAGAGGGAAATAGACGATATAGAGAGGGGACAGTGAGGGAAATGGATGATATAGAGAGGGGACAGAGAGGGAAATAGATATAGAGAGGGGACAGAGAGAGGGAAATAGATGATATAGAGGGGACAGAGAGGGAAATAGATGATATAGAGAGGGGACAGAGAGGGAAATAGATGATATAGAGAGGGAGACAGATGAGGGAAATAGATGATATAGAGAGAGGGGACAGAGAGGGAAATAGATGATATAGAGAGGGGACAGTGAGGGAAATAGATGATATAGAGAGGGGACAAAGAGAGGGAAATAGATGATATAGAGAGGGACAGAGAGGGAAATAGATGATATAGAGAGGGAACAGAGAGAGGGAAATAGATATAGAGAGGGGACAGAGAGAGGAAATAGATGATATAGAGAGGGGACAGAGAGAGGGAAATAGATGATATAGAGAGGGGACAGAGAGAGGGAAATAGATGATATAGAGAGGGGACAGAGAGAGGGAAATGGACGATATAGAGAGGGGGCAGAGAGAGGGAAATGGACGAGATAGAGAGGGGACAGAGAGAGGGAAATAGACAAATATAGAGAGGGCCAGGGGAAATAGACGGATATAGAGAGGGGACAGAGAGAGGAAATGGACGATATAGAGAGGGGACAGAGAGAGGAAATGGACGAGAGAGGGACAGAGAGGGGAAATGGACGATATAGAGAGGGGACAGAGAGAGGGAAATGGAAGATATAGAGAGGGGACAGAGAGAGGGAAAATGGACGATATAGAGAGGGGACAGAGAGAGGGAAATGGATGATATAGAGAGGGGACAGAGAGAGGGAAATGGACGGATATAGAGAGGGCAGAGAGAGGAAATGGACGATATAGAGAGGGGACAGAGAGGGAAATAGACAAATATAGAGAGGGGCCAGAGAGGGAAATAGACGGATATAGAGAGGGGGCAGAGAGGGGAAATGGACGATATAGAGAGGGGACAGAGAGAGGGAAATGGACGATATAGAGAGGGGGCAGAGAGTGGGAAATAGACAAATATAGAGAGGGAAATGGGCGATATAGAGAGGGGACAGAGAGGGAAATAGACAGATATAGAGAGGGGACAGAGAGGGAAATAGATGATATAGCGAGGGGACAGAGAGGGAAATAGATGATATAGCGAGGGGACAGAGAGGGAAATAGACGGATATAGAGAGGGGACAGAGAGAGGGAAATGGACGGATATAGAGAGGGACAGAGAGAGGGAAATGGACGATATAGAGAGGGGACAGAGAGGGAAATAGACAAATATAGAGAGGGGCCAGAGAGGGAAATAGACGGATATAGAGAGGGGACAGAGAGGGGAAATGGACGATATAGAGAGGGGACAGAGAGGGAAATGGACGATATAGAGAGGGGACAGAGAGAGGGAAATGGACGATATAGAGAGGGGACAGAGAGAGGGAAATGGAAGATATAGAGAGGGGACAGAGAGGGAAATGGACGATATAGAGAGGGGACAGAGAGAAAATGGACGATATAGAGAGGGGACAGAGAGAGGGAAATGGACAATATAGAGAGGGGGCAGAGAGAGGGAAATAGACAAATATAGAGAGGGAAATGGGCGATATAGCGAGGGGACAGAGAGGGAAATAGATGATATAGCGAGGGGACAGAGAGGGAAATAGACAGATATAGCGAGGGGACAGAGAGGGAAATAGATGATATAGCGAGGGGACAGAGAGGGAAATAGATGATATAGCGAGGGGACAGAGAGGGAAATAGATGATATAGCGAGGGGACAGAGAGGGAAATAGATGATATAGCGAGGGGACAGAGAGGGAAATAGATGATATAGCGAGGGGACAGAGAGGGAAATAGATGATATAGCGAGGGGACAGAGAGGGAAATAGATGATATAGCGAGGGGACAGAGAGGGAAATAGATGATATAGCGAGGGGACAGAGAGGGAAATAGATGATATAGAGAGGGGACAGAGAGGGAAATAGATGATATAGCGAGGGGACAGAGAGGGAAATAGACGATATAGAGAGGGGACAGAGAGAGGGAAATAGACGGATATAGAGAGGGGACAGAGAGGGAAATGGACGATATAGAGAGGGGACAGAGAGAGGGAAATGGATGATATAGAGAGGGGACAGAGAGAGGGAAATAGACGGATATAGAGAGAGGGAAATGGACGATATAGAGAGGGGACAGAGAGGGAAATGGACGATATAGAGAGGGGACAGAGAGAGGGAAATAGATGGATATAGAGAGGGGACAGAGAGGGAAATGGACGATATAGAGAGGGGACAGAGAGAGGGACATAGATGGATATAGAGAGGGGACAGAGAGGGAAATGGACGATATAGAGAGGGGACAGAGAGAGGGAAATAGATGATATAGAGAGGGGACAGAGAGAGGGAAATAGATGATATAGAGAGGGGACAGAGAGGGAAATAGATGATATAGCGAGGGGACAGAGAGGGAAATAGACGATATAGAGAGGGGACAGAGAGAGGGAAATAGACGGATATAGAGAGGGGACAGAGAGGGAAATGGACGATATAGAGAGGGGACAGAGAGAGGGAAATGGATGATATAGAGAGGGGACAGAGAGAGGGAAATAGACGGATATAGAGAGAGGGAAATGGACGATATAGAGAGGGGACAGAGAGGGAAATGGACGATATAGAGAGGGGACAGAGAGAGGGAAATAGATGGATATAGAGAGGGGACAGAGAGGGAAATGGACGATATAGAGAGGGGACAGAGAGAGGGACATAGATGGATATAGAGAGGGGACAGAGAGGGAAATGGACGATATAGAGAGGGGACAGAGAGAGGGAAATAGATGATATAGAGAGGGGACAGGAGAGGGAAATAGATGATATAGAGAGGGGACAGAGAGGGAAATAGATGATATAGAGAGGGGACAGAGAGGGAAATAGACGATATAGAGAGGGGACAGAGAGAGGGACATAGATGGATATAGAGAGGGGACAGAGAGGGAAATAGATGATATAGAGAGGGGACAGAGAGAGGGAAATAGATGATATAGAGAGGGGACAGAGAGAGGGAAATAGACGATATAGAGAGGGGGCAGAGAGAGGGAAATAGACGATATAGAGAGGGGACAGAGAGGGAAATAGATGATATAGAGAGGGGACAGAGAGGGAAATAGATGATATAGAGAGGGGACAGAGAGGGAAATAGATGGATATAGAGAGGGGACAGAGAGGGAAATAGATGATATAGAGAGGGGACAGAGAGGGAAATGGACGATATAGAGAGGGGACAGAGAGAGGGACATAGATGATATAGAGAGGGGACAGAGAGAGGGAAATAGATGGATATAGAGAGGGGACAGAGAGGGAAATGGACGATATAGAGAGGGGACAGAGAGAGGGACATAGATGATATAGAGAGGGGACAGAGAGAGGGAAATAGATGATATAGAGAGGGGACAGAGAGGGAAATAGACGATATAGAGAGGGGACAGAGAGAGGGAAATAGACGGATATAGAGAGAGGGAAATGGACGATATAGAGAGGGGACAGAGAGGGAAATGGACGATATAGAGAGGGGACAGAGAGAGGGAAATAGATGATATAGAGAGGGGACAGAGAGAGGGAAATAGATGATATAGAGAGGGGACAGAGAGGGAAATAGACGATATAGAGAGGGGACAGAGAGAGGGACATAGATGGATATAGAGAGGGGACAGAGAGGGAAATGGATGATATAGAGAGGGGACAGAGAGAGGGAAATAGATGATATAGAGAGGGGACAGAGAGAGGGAAATAGATGATATAGAGAGGGGACAGAGAGGGAAATAGATGATATAGAGAGGGGACAGAGAGAGGGAAATAGACGATATAGAGAGGGGACAGAGAGAGGGAAATAGATGATATAGAGAGGGGACAGAGAGAGGGAAATAGACGATATAGAGAGGGGACAGAGAGGGAAATAGATGATATAGAGAGGGGACAGAGAGGGAAATAGACGATATAGAGAGGGGACAGAGAGAGGGAAATAGTGTCACGATCGTCGTAAGGAGCAGACCAAAATGCAGCGTCGTATGTGTTCATGATTATTTTTTAATTGAAGAAAGCACTGAACACTGAATACAAACTATACAAAAACAATAAACAAATAACGACCGTGAAGCAAAACTGAGAACTGTGCTGACACAAGCAACTAATATAGACAATCACCCACAAACACACAGTGAAACCCAGGCTACCTAAGTATGATTCTCAATCAGAGACAACTAAATGACACCTGCCTCTGATTGAGAACCATACTAGGCAAAACATAGAAATCCCAAAATCATAGAAAAGCAAACATAGACTGCCCACCACAACTCACGCCCTGACCATACTAAATAACGACAAAATAAAGGAAATAAAGGTCAGAACGTGACAAATAGACAGATATAGAGAGGGGACAGGGAGAGGGAAATAGACGGATATAGAGAGGGGACAGAGAGAGGGAAATAGACAATATAGAGAGGGGACAGAGAGAGGGAAATAGACGATATAGAGAGGGGACAGAGAGAGGGAAATAGACAGATATAAAGAGGGGACAGAGAGAGGGAAATGGACGATATAGAGAGGGGACAGAGAGAGGGAAATGAACGATATAGAGATGGGACAGAGAGAGGGAAATGGACGATATAGAGAGGGGACAGAGAGAGGGAAATAGACGGATATAGAGAGGGGACAGAGAGGGAAATGGACGATATAGAGAGGGGACAGAGAGAGGGAAATGGACAATATAGAGAGGGGACAGAGAGAGGGGAAATGGACGGATATAGAGAGGGGACAGAGAGAGGGAAATAGACAAATATAGAGAGGGAAATGGACGATATAGAGAGGGGACAGAGAGGGAAATAGACAGATATAGAGAGGGGACAGAGAGGGAAATAGACGATAGGGAGGGAGGGAGGGAGGGAGGGAGGGAGGGAGGGAGGGAGGGAGGGAGGGAGGGAGGGAGGGAGGGAGGGAGGGAGGGAGGGAGGGAGGAGGGAGAGTGTTTGGGTAGTTGTCTCTGTCAGTACTCTGTGTACCATCTCCAGCCTGTCAGACAGTCGCCCTACACAGAGTGGAAGCCATCTGTGCCAGATTGAGTGAGTAAGTAAGTAAGTGTGGGAATGAGTGAGTGAACGGACAAGAGAGGGACTGAGTGTGGAGGTGAGTGAGGGACTTTGAAAGTGAGAGAGGAAGCGACTGAAAGACTGATTGTAGATGGTTGTTTGAGCCGGGTAAATGGATGAATGAATTGATAGATGAATGGATGAATTGATAGATGGATGGATGACTGGAGTGAGCATGGTGATGCAGCACTCTTGATCTCTCTCCAGTACTGTATGTGTGTTGAAACTACCTGTTTGTTACTATATGTTCTGAGTCTGTACTCCACACTGCAGCCTCACAATGTGGTTTTCATTCCCTGTCACAAAGCAGAGCCAGAGAGAGAGAGAGGAAAACAGCAGTCTGCATGGTTGTGTGGGGATGAGTGAACCCCCCTCTGTCCTGTCCTCCCTCTCTCGCTCCTGTCTTTTCAGAGATGGGGCGTAACCATGGTTATCAGGGGCTCTGCCAGAACAAAACATTGTGTGAGGACTGAACACAACACCCAGAGCTGTCTGTGTGTCCTTACATCCGTGTGTGTGCTTGTGCCAGTGGTGTGTGTGTGTGTGTGTGTGTGTGTGTGTGTGTGTGTGTGTGTGTGTGTGTGTGTGTGTGTGTGTGTGTGTGTGTGTGTGTGTGTGTGTGTGTGTGTGTGTGTGTGTGTGTGTGTGTGTGTGTGTGTGTGTGTGTGTGTGTGTGTGTGTGTGTGTGTGTGTGTGTGTGTGAATAGAGCTAACACAATGCTTAGTTGACTCATCCTTGTGGAAGCGCTGATTGCTGTTAATGTAAACCAGTGGTAACCAGTGGTGGAAAATCAAGGGATTTAAGGTTTCCCCTGTAGTCTCTGAGCCCTGGGCATACTTGGCAAATCACAATGCACCAAACGCGTAAACAAGTCCTATGTTTAAAAAAATGCTAAAATAGCATTGCTTAAATAATGACTGTGAACCTCTAGAGACATTCGCCCAGCTAACACAGAACATTCCCACAACCAACATATTTTTACCCAAAATGTTCTGAGAACTAACATTTCTGATTGGAATGCCTCTTGGGACATTAGCCCAGCTAACATAGAACATTCCCACAGCCTAAAAACAATGTTCCCTGAATGTTTTGGGAACCAAAATTTGTGAGCTGGAGAACTACCTACTAGGCCCACACAATGGCAAACATATGGGCTGTTGTTGCCCAGACACTCAGGGCTACAGGTCAGGTGCCCACTGATCTAGCGATTCCTCACCCTCCTAATGGTTAAGGTCAGGATGGGAGGTAAGGTAATCTGATCCTAGATCTGTGGTTAAGCTGCAACTTGTATCTCAAGCCAATCAGTCAGAGCTGCAGGTCGGGTGTCAAGACATGACTTCTCACCCCTGACCCCGGTGACCCCTGTGGGCCTTGAGCCCAGGATTTACCTCAAGCATGCCTCTTGTCCCTCACACACACTCAACCTTGGTTTGAAAGGTGTCTGTCTGCAAGAGAGGGCTCAAGGTAGAAGTATCCCCAGCTCCCACTCCTAACCTTAACCCAGCTCCCACTCCTAACCTTAACCAATTGATGAACGATAACATTGACCATGAATGGGTGGTTAGGAACAACAATTAAAAAGTGTTTTAATAAGGCGTTGGGAACTTAATAATTTTGCATGGCCAATTTTTCAGTTTTTGATTTGTTAAAAAAGTTTGAAATATCCAATAAATGTCGTTCCACTTCACGATTGTGTCCCACTTGTTGTTGATTCTTCACAAAAAAATATAAAATTTTATATCTTTATGTTTGAAGCCTGAAATGTGGCAAAAGGTCGCAAAGTTCAAGGGGGGCGAATACTTTCGCAAGGCACTGTATAGCATAGAACAGATATAGCATAGAACAGATATAGCATAGCTCAGATATAGCATAGCACAGATAAAGACAGTGGCTGGAAGCCTTGCTGCACCAGATATCCTCGACACACTCATAAAGCTGTCTGTAATCTGAATTAGTCTAAGCTGCCTTGGAGCGAACCAACACCCTGATAGAGGGGTTTAATGCCAACATTCATGAATCCAAAATGGTGTATTTCTCTCTTTTTGGATCCCACACCACTATCAGCGACCCCAGGTTATTTCCATGAGCCAGACCTAATTAAGGCTAACCACAGGGCTTTTCCCATTACTGAGCCTAACCAAACTGCACTGAGCTGGGTTGTGTGCACATTCAACATTCTGTAGTTGCAGGAACCATGCTAAAAAGGACAATGTGCAAAGACAAAATGTCAGCCAGTCAGTTTGGTTTGGGTGGGCATGATAGTTTGAACAGAGTGAAAGGGTTGTGTAGGGTCTGTGTTGTTATGTTAGCCAGTCAGTTTGGTTTGGGTGGGCATGATAGTGTGAACAGAGTGAAAGGGTTGTGTAGGGTCTGTGTTGTTATGTTAGCCAGTCAGTTTGGTTTGGGTGGGCATGATAGTTTGAACAGAGTGAAAGGGTTGTGTAGGGTCTGTGTTGTTATGTTAGCCAGTCAGTTTGGTTTGGGTGGGCATGATAGTGTGAACAGGGTGAAAGGGTTGTGTAGGGTCTGTGTTGTTATGTTAGCCAGTCAGTTTGGTTTGGGTGGGCATGATAGTGTGAACAGAGTGAAAGGGTTGTGTAGGGTCTGTGTTGTATTTGTGTGGTTGTGTGTGTTAGAGTGACGCGTGGTGATGGTTTAAAATGAATGCAGTGCTATTGACTGTATGAGGCAGATAGGGAAGTATGTCTGACAGGTCAGAGTGTGATGTGTCGTGAAGGGAACGGACAGATGTTGTTGACTGTTACTAGGCTGGTTTAAAATCAGGCTGGTGTGTCAGTGTGAATGTGTGTGTGTGTTTGTGAGTTTAGATACAGCCTTACATACTGATTCTACAGTGTGTTCGTTGTCTCTTTAGAGACTTATGAGATAAATCTTGTGTGTATTTGTTTTGTTTATGTGTGTTTGTTTTGTTAGGATGGGATAGGATAGGATAGGATGGGATAGGGTAGATAAGGATAAAATGGGATTGGATAGGATGGGATGGGGTAGGATGAGATAGGATGGGATAGGAGGATGGGATGGGATAGGGTAGGATGAGATAGGATAGGATGGAAAGGGATAGGGAAGATTAGGATAAAATGGGATTGGATAGGATGGGATGGGATGGGATAGGATGAGATGGGATAGGATAGGATGGGGTAGGATAGGGTAGGATGAGATGGGATAGGATGTGATGGGATAGGGTAGAATGGGATAGGGTGGGATAGGATGGGATAGGGTGGGATGGGATAGGATGAGACAGGATGGGATAAGATGGGATAGGATAGGATAGGATGTGATGGGATAGGATGGGATTGGATAGGATGGGATAGGATACGATAGAATGGGATATGATAGAAGGGGATAGGATGAGATGGGATAGGATGGGATGGGATGGGATGAGATGAGATGGGATGGGATAGGATGGGATGAGATGATATGGGATGGGATAGGATACGATAGAATGGGATAGGATGAGATGAGATGATATGGGATGGGATAGGATGGGATGGGATAGGATGGGATGGGATGAGATGAGATGATATGGGATGGGATAGGATGGGATGGGATGGGATAGGATGAGATGGGATGGGATAGGATGGGATGGATATGATCAAATCAAATCAAATGTATTTATATAGCCCTTCGTACATCAGCTGATATCTCAAAGTGCTGTACAGAAACCCAGCCTAAAACCCCAAACAGCAAGCAATGCAGGTGTAGAAGCACAGTGGCTAGGAAAAACTCCCTAGAAAGGCCAAAACCTAGGAAGAAACCTAGAGAGGAACCAGGCTATGTGGGGTGGCCAGTCCTCTTCTGGCTGTGCCGGGTGGAGATTATAACAGAACATGGCCAAGATGTTCAAATGTTCATAAATGACCAGCATGGTCGAATAAGAATAAGGCAGAACAGTTGAAACTGGAGCAGCAGCATGGCCAGGTGGACTGGGGACAGCAAGGAGTCATCATGTCAGGTAGTCCTGGGACATGGTCCTAGGGCTCAGGTCAGTTGAAACTGGAGCAGCAGCATGGGCAGGTGGACTGGGGACAGCAAGGAGTCATCATGTCAGGTAGTCCTGGGGCATGGTCCTAGGGCTCAGGTCCTCCGAGAGAGAGAAAGAAAGAGATAAGGAGAGAATGAGAGAACGCACACTTCACACAGGACACCGAATAGGACAGGAGAAGTACTCCAGATATAATAAACTGACCCTAGCCCCCGACACATAAACTACTGCAGCATAAATACTGGAGGCTGAGACAGGAGGGGTCAGGAGACACTGTGGCCCCATCCGAGGACACCCCCGGACAAGGCCAAACAGGAAGGATATAACCCCACCTACTTTGCCAAAGCACAGCCCCCACACCACTAGAGGGATATCTTCAACCACCAACTTACCATCCTGAGACAAGGCGGAGTATAGCCCACAAAGATCTCCGCCACGGCACAACACAAGGGGGGGGCGCCAACCCAGACAGGACGACCACAACAGTGAATCAACCCACTCAGGTGACGCACATCCTCCAGGGACGGCATGAGAGAGCCCCAGTAAGCCAGTGACTCAGCCCCTGTATTAGGGTTAGAGGCAGAGAATCCCAGTGGAAAGAGGGGAACCGGCCAGGCAGAGACAGCAAGGGTGGTTCGTTGCTCCAGAGCCTTTCCGTTCACCTTCACACTCCTGGGCCAGACTACACTCAATCATATGACCCACTGAAGAGATGAGTCTTCAGTAAAGACTTAAAGGTTGAGACCGAGTTTGCGTCTCTGACATGGGTATGCAGACCGTTCCATAAAATGGAGCTCTATAGGAGAAAGCCCTGCCTCCAGCTGTTTGCTTAGAAATTCTAGGGACAATTAGGAGGCCTGCGTCTTGTGACCGTAGCGTACGTGTAGGTATGTACGTCAGGACCAAATCAGAGAGATAGGTAGGAGCAAGCCCATGTAATGCTTTGTAGGTTAGCAGTAAAACCTTGAAATCGGCCCTTGTTTTGACAGGAAGCCAGTGTAGAGAGGCTAGCACTGGAGTATATTTTTTGGTTCTAGTCAGGATTCTAGCAGCCGTATTTAGCACTAACTGAAGTTTATTCAGTGCTTTATCCGGGTAGCCGGAAAGTAGAGCATTGCAGTAGTCTAACCTAGAAGTGACAAAAGCATGGATTAATTTTTTCTGCATCATTTTTGGACAGAAAGTTTCTGACTTTTGCAATGTTACGTAGATGGAAAAAAGCTGTCCTTGAAATGGTCTTGATATGTTCTTCAAAAGAGAGATCAGGGTCCAGAGTAACGCCGAGGTCCTTCACAGTTTTATTTGAGACGACTGTACAACCATTAAGATTAATTGTCAGATTCAACAGAAGATCTCTTTGTTTCTTGGGACCTAGAAGAAGCATCTCTGTTTTGTCCGAGTTTAAAAGTAGAAAGTGTGCAGCCATCCACTTCCTTATGTCTGAAACAAATGTTTCTAGCGAGGGCAATTTTGGGGCTTCACCATGTTTCATTGAAATGTACAGCTGCGTGTCATCCTCATAGCAATGAAAGTTAACATTATGTTTTCGAATAACATCCCCAAGAGGTAAAATATATAGTGAAAACAATAGTGGTCCTAAAACGGAACCTTGAGGAACACCGAAATTTACAGTTGATTTGTCAGAGGACAAACCATTCACAGAGACAAACTGATATCTTTCCGACAGATAAGATCTAAACATTTACATTTAAGTCATTTAGCAGACGCTCTTATCCAGAGTGAACCAGGCCAGAACATGTCCGTGTAGACCAATTTGGGTTTCCAATCTCTCCAAAAGAATGTGGTGATCGATGGTATCAAAAGCAGCACTAAGGTCTAGGAGCACGAGGACAGATGCAGAGCCTCGGTCTGATGCCATTAAAAGGTAATTTACCACCTTCACAAGTGCAGTCTCAGTGCTATGATGGGGTCTAAAACCAGACTGAAGCATTTCGTATATATTGTTTGTCTTCAGGAAGGCAGTGAGTTGCTGCGCAACAGACTTCTCAAATTTTTTTGAGAGGAATGGAAGATTCGATATAGGCCAATAGTTTTTTATATTTTCTGGGTCAAGGTTTGGCTTTTTCAAGAGAGGCTTTATTACTGCCACTTTTTGTGAGTTTGGTACACATCCGGTGGATAGAGAGCCATTTATTATGTTCAACATAGGAGGGCCAAGCACAGGAAGCAGCTCTTTCAGTAGTTTAGTCGGAATAGGGTCCAGTATGCAGCTTGAAGGTTTAGAGGCCATGATTATTTTCATCATTGTGTCAAGAGATATAGTACTGAAACACTTGAGCGTCTCTCTTGATCCTAGGTCCTGGCAGAGTTGTGCAGACTCAGGACAACTGAGGTTTGGAGGAATACGCAGGTTTAAAGAGGAGTCCGTCATTTGCTTTCTTATAATCATAATCTTTTCCTCAAAGAAGTTCATGAATTTATCACTGCTAAAGTGAAAGTCATCCTCTCTTGGGGAATGCTGCTTTTTAGTTAGCTTTGCGACAGTATCAAAAAGGAATTTCGGATTGTTCTTATTTTCCTCAATTAAGTTAGAAAAATAGGATGATCAAGCAGCAGTAAGGGCTCTTCGGTACTGCACGGTACCGTCTTTCCAAGCTAGTCGGAAGACTTCCAGTTTGGTCTGGCGCCATTTCCGTTCCAATTTTCTGGAAGGCTGCTTCAGAGCTCGGGTATTTTCTGTGTACCAGGGAGCTAGTTTCTTATGAGGAATGTTTCTCATTTTTAAGGGTGCAACTGCATCTAGGGTATTGCGCAAGGTTAAATTTAGATCCTCAGTCCTAGATCCTCAGATCCTCGGTGGTTAACTGATTTTTGTCCTATGGCGTCCTTGGGTAGACAGAGGGAATCTGGAAGGACATCAAGGAATCTTTGTGTTGTCTGTGATTTTATAGCACGACTTTTGATGTTCCTTGGTTGGGGTCTGAGCAGATTATTTGTTGCAATTGCAAACATAATAAAATGGTGGTCCGATAGTCCAGGATTATGAGGAAAAACATTAAGATCCACAACATTTATTCCATGGGACAAAACTAGGTCCAGCGTATGACTGTGACAGTGAGTGGGTCCAGAGACATGTTGGACAAAACCCACTGAGTCGATGATGGTTCCGAAAGCCTTTTGGAGTGGGTCTGTGGACTTTTCCATGTGAATATTAAAGTCACCAAAGATTAGAATATTATCTGCTATGACTACATGGTCCGATAGGAATTCAGGGAACTCAGTGAGAAATGCTGTATATGGCCCAGGAGGCCTGTAAACAGTAGAATGGGATATGATAGAATGGGATAGGATGGGATGGGATAGAATGGGATAGGATGGGATAGGATGGGATGGGATAGAATGGGATAGGATGGGATGGGATAGGATGGGATGGGATAGGATAGGATGGGATAGAATGGGATAGGATGGGATGGGATAGGATAGGATGGGATAGAATGGGATAGGATGGGATGGGATAGGATAGGATGGGATAGAATGGGATAGGATGGGATGGGATATGATAGAATGGGATAGGATGGGATGGGATAGAATGGGATAGGATGGGATGGGATAGGATGGGATGGGATAGGATAGGATGGGATAGAATGGGATAGGATGGGATGGGATATGATAGAATGGGATATGATAGAATGGGATAGGTTGAGATGGGATAGGATATAATGGGATAGGATAGAATGGGATAGGTTGAGATGGGATAGGATATAATGGGATAGGATAGAATGGGATAGGTTGAGATGGGATAGGATAGGATGGGATATGATAGAATGGGATAGGATATAATGGGATAGGATAGAATGGGATAGGTTGAGATGGGATAGGATAGGATGGGATATGATAGAATGGGATAGGATATAATGGGATAGGATAGGATGGGATAGGTTGAGATGGGATAGGATATAATGGGATAGGATAGAATGGGATAGGTTGAGATGGGATAGGATATAATGGGATAGGATAGAATGGGATAGGTTGAGATGGGATAGGATAGGATGGGATATGATAGAATGGGATAGGATATAATGGGATAGGATAGGATGGGTTAGGATATAATGGGATAGAATGCGATAGGATAGAATGGGATAGGATAGGATGGGATAGGATAGAATGGGATAGGATAGAATGGGATAGGATAGGATGGGATAGGATAGGATGGGATAGGATAGAATGGGATAGGATAGAATGGGATAGGATAGGATATAATGGGATAGGATAGAATGGGATAGGATGGGATAGGATAGAATGGGATAGGATATAATGGGATAGGATATACTGGGATAGGATAGAATGGGATAGGATAGAATGGGATAGGATGGTATAGGATGGGATAGGATATAATGGGATAGGATAGGATAGAATGGGATAGGATGGGATAGGATATAATGGGATGGGATAGAATGTGATAGGATAGAATGGGATAGGATAGGATGGGATAGGATAGAATGGGATAGGATATAATGGGATAGGATAGGATGGGATAGGATAGAATGGGATAGGATATAATGGGATAGGATAGAATGGGATAGGATAGAATGTGATAGGATATAATGGGATAGGATAGGATGGGATAGGATAGAATGTGATAGGATATAATGTGATAGGATATAATGGGATAGGATAGGATGGGATAGGATAGAATGTGATAGGATATAATGGGATAGGATAGGATGGGATAGGATAGGATGAGATGGGATAGGATAGGATGAGATGGGAGTTAATGTGATGGAGAAACAGACAGTCACTGTGAGGTGATATTGATTTCCTCAGTTGCCCGACTCTGGCTGTCAGTGCTTTCTGAAGATCTTCACTTTAAATGTGGGTGTGGGTGTGTGTGTGTGTTTTACCTATGCAATATGCCTCGTCTCAGTGTCTTACCTAAACAACATGATGCTGTCAGCTCCTCTGTCTGGACAGGAGGATCCCTGTTCTTCTGTTCCTGATATATATATGATCCTGTGGAGGTTGGTGGGAGGAGCTATAGGAGGACGGGCTCATTTAATGGCTGGAATGGAGGCAATGGAACGGAATCAAACATATCGAAACCACGTGCTTCTACACCTGTATTGCTTGCTGTTTGGGGCTTTAGGCTGGGTTTCTGTAAAGCACTTTGTGACATCGGCTGATGTCTACATTTGATTTGAAATTTGATTGATGTTTGACTCTGTTCCATTAATTCCATTCTAGCCATTACATTGAGCCTGTCCTTCTATAGCTCCTCCCACCAGCCTCCACTGATATGATTCTACATGCCTTCCCGCGTCCGCTCAGACAGTGAGCAGTGTTTCCTCTGAGTATGACTCTGTCTGTGGATACTGATGTTATAAAGACTACCGGTAACTCAATGTTCTCCTTGCAAAGCAAGTACATTTCCAACCTCCGACTCTCAGCTTCATGGTAAAGCCATATGAATGGTTTGTTTACTTGAATGCTCTTGTTCTGGAAATATCTAGTTAATGCTCATCATTCTGTGTGTGTCTATATGCATTTGTGTGGGTGTGTGTGCATGCATGTATTGGTGTAGTCAGTGTATGTGTACGTATGTTGAAGCTATCAGTGTGTAATGTTGGTAAGGAGCCTCTTGGCTGTGTGTTGACCTCTGGCCGTGTACAGGATGGGAGGAGAGAGTCACTGTGCTCCTGTTGTTGCGGATACAGGAAGTGTGGGTGTGTGTGTGGGTGTGGGTGTGTGTGTGGGTGTGGGTGTGGGTGTGGGTGTGGGTGCCGTTGGATAACGCTTCCATCTACATGCACTGGCACTCACACAGTGATCACTTGTGTTTCATAAAAAAACACAGCCAGATTTACAGTAGACGATTTACTTGTCACATTTTGTTTCACTTTGCACATTTTGATCCAGAAATGACTGTTTCTCTACCCTCTCTCCTCCCTCCTCCTCTTAGAGATGGCGTTCTTCCCTGTCCTCCTCCTCCTCTCCGTGGTCCAGCGTGGTTCCTCCCAGGACCCTGATGAGGACTCGTTGGCAGTACCCCGGGGTGTGGCTGGGGCCTGGTGCGCCCCTACACCCTCCTCTGCGACCTGGACTCTGTTTGGGGCGTGGCAGTCGAATCTGCAGCGGCCGGCGGCGCCCTGGCTGCCATTTTACTGGGCCTGATCATCCTCTGCCGACTACACCACGTGAGCGAGGCAGAGAAGCGCAGCGGCGTGGGACCCATTCTCCTCCTGCTCCTGGGCATCCTGGGCCTGTTCGGCCTCAGTTTCGCCTACCTCATTGAGCGTGACGAACAGCTGTGTCTTCTGCGCCGTGCCCTCTGGGGCCTGCTCTTCGCCCTGTGCTTCTCCTGCCTGCTGGTGCAGGGTGTGCGGCTCCGGAGGTTGGGCAGCGAGCGCCGGAGCCCGGGGGGCTGCACTCTGACCGGCCTGGCCCTGGGGCTGAGCGCCGTCCAGGGGATCATCGCCGCCGAGTGGCTCCTGCTCACGGTGCTCAGGGAGGGCAGAGCGGCCTGCCAGTACCTGCCTCTGGACTTCTCCTTAGCCTGTAGCTATGTGCTTGCGCTACTGCTAGCCGCGCTGGGGGCGGCCTCCTTCGCTCTCTGTGGGAAGACCCGGCAGTGGCGCTGTAACGCGGTCTGGCTCCTCTCCGCCTGTCTGTTGTCCCTCCTCCTCTGGGTTGCCTGGGTGGGCTTCTATCTCTACGGTAACGCCTGGCTGGGGCGGTCCCCGGACTGGGACGATCCAGCATTGGCGATAGCACTGGTGGCACAGGGTTGGCTCCTCCTCCTGTTCCACGCCGTGCCCGAGGCACACTCCAGTCTCTGCTCCCCGCCACAACCCTCCGCCCTGACTATTTTGACACGTCCCAGGCCCCGTCCCGCATGAGGGAGACCAGCCCCGACGAGGACATCCCCTCTCACACAGGCAGTTTCCGGAGAACCAGGGCTACGGCTTTGACGAAAACACTGCAGGTAACAAGAGACTTTGACTTTCAAATGTGTATTAAAATTCATGCTTACAAGGTCAGTACAGCGCTGCTGAGGTTTTACATGCATGTTTCTGTGTATGGGGTTGGATGTAGGACATAGTGACATAGTGATATTACCATACTGGGTTAAAAAGAACTCCATAAGAGCAGTGGTTCTTGTCGTGGTACAAACAGTACCTGTACAGCACGTGTGTTAAAAGTACAGATTAGGCATCTGTTCCTGTGTCGATCTTAATGTAGAATGGATGAATGAATGTGTTTGCAGACGAGAATAAGAGAATATCGTTGTTCCTCTGCTGTGCCAGGTCTGAGGAGTGCAGGTCATCATAATGGTAACACAGCGCCCAGACCCAGTGCCCCCTTCCGCAGCAACGTGTACCAGCCCACTGAGATGACCATGATCCTGAATGGGGGAGCGGTGAGTTCTCATATTGTACGTTAACACATCCGACCACGCTTCACATCCATTCACAACCTCTATTAAAACTTGGATTATGATCCTGAGCAAGAAAGCAGTGTAGACACTTACACATATATAGAAACATACTCTCACTCACCTGGGCAGTGAGCACACACACATTTACACCCACGTTTACACCCCTGTCACACGTTACCATTCACAGGTATACAAACTCAAATTATTATTCTGCGCAAGAATGTGTGTGTGTGTGTGTGTGTGTGTGTGTGTGTGTGTGTGTGTGTGTGTGTGTGTGTGTGTGTGTGTGTGTGTGTGTGTGTGTGTGTGTGTGTGTGTGTGTGTGTGTGTGTGTGTGTGTGTGTGTGTGTGTGTGTGTGTGTGTAAATGAGGGAGTGGGTTCCCTGGGCTGCAGACTAGAGCCATCTCTCCAGTGTGAGTGATGCAGCTTTGTCCCTGGCCCAGTCACGCCCATTATAGCCCCAGGATGGTTGGGTGAGCTCCCTAGCGCATGTGACTAACCTCCAATCACCTCGCTATAAATAAACGTTGCTGACCTGGCAGAGTCTGGAGCCACGCGTCCAGAAAATCGCTGAGCCAACTTTCAGCTTACGTTCTGGGAACGTTTTAAATGGCTCCCTCCCAGTCTCTGCTCTGACACCTGCCACTACATTAGAGGCAGAATCTGGAACTAGAAAACAGCCAGAAATCACTGAGCCACCGCCAGCTAAAGCTCTGGGAACGTTTACCTGTGAACCAAATGGTCTCCCTCCTAGTAGAGAGAGAGGGAAGAGAGAGAGCAAGAGAGAAGGGTAAGAGGGAGGAGGAAGAGAGAAGGGGAAGAGAGAGGAGGAAGAGAGAAGGGGAAGAGAGAGGGGAAGAGAGAAGGGGAAGAGAGAGGAGGAAGAGAGAGGAGGAAGAGAGAGGGGAAGAGAGAAGGGGAAGAGAGAAGGGGAAGAGAAAAAAGGGAAGAGAGAAGGGAAGAGAGAGGAGGAAGAGAGAGGGGAAGAGAGAGAGGAAGAGAGAAGGGGAAGAGGGAGGAGGAAGAGAGAGGGGAAGAGAGATAGGAAGAGAGAAGGGGAAGAGGGAGGAGGAAGAGAGAATGGGAAGAGGGAGGAGGAAGAGAGAGGGAAGAGAGAGAGAAGAGAGAAGGGGAAGAGAGGGGGAAGAGAGAGAGGAAGAGAGAAGGGGAAGAGGGAGGAGGAAGAGACAGAGGGAAAGAGAGGGGAAGAGAGAGGAGGAAGAGAGAGGGGAAGAGAGAGAGGAAGAGAGAAGGGAAGAGGGAGGAGGAAGAGAGAGGGGAAGAGAGAGAGGAAGAGAGAAGGGAAGAGGGAGGAGGAAGAGAGAGAGGGGAAGAGAGAGGAGGAAGAGAGAGGGGAAGAGAGAGAGGAAGAGAAGGGGAAGAGGGAGGAGGAAGAGAGAGGGGAAGAGAGAGAGGAAGAGAGAGGGGAAGAGAGAGAGGAAGAGAGAAGGGGAAGAGGGAGGAGGAAGAGAGAGGGGAAGAGAGAGGGGGAAGAGAGAGGAGGAAGAGAGAGGGGAAGAGAGAGAGGAAGAGAGAAGGGGAAGAGGGAGGAGGAAGAGAGAGGGGAAGAGAGAGAGGAAGAGAGAAGGGGAAGAGGGAGGAGGAAGATAAAGAGGAAAGAAGGGGTTTTGAAGATGTGATACAGGCAACATTCAAAATGTAACCTCTTATCAGTGTGGTGTGGTGTGGTGTGGTGTGGTGTGGTGTGGTGTGGTGTGGTGTGGTGTGGTGTAGTGTGGTGTGGTGTGGTGTGTGTGTTTACATAGGTGTCTCTCAACTTCAAACACTGTATATTACCAAACTGACGTCCCATTTCTTTCTCTCTCTCATCCCTTTCACAGGTCCCCTCCGCACCCCCGACCTATACGGGGCGGCAGCTGTGGTGAAGGACAGAGATGAAGAAGAAGAGGAAGGAAGAATGGGGTGATGAAGAAGGGATGAAGGGTCCTTGGACAGAGGAATAACCCAGAGAGGATAACTATAACATGGACATCACCCCCAGATCTCTATGTGCGTATGGGGACAGACAGTTAAACAGATGACTTACTGAGGGCTTACACATACCACCCACCCTGTGTTAATCAAATACACCAACCAACCACTGAATGAGTGTGACTGAGGGGAGAGCAGGTATGGAGGACAGATCAAAACATTACAGGTAGTTTTGAAGTTAAATCACTGTAGGAGATATTCAACTTAAAAACAAACCCTATTTTGGTTGCAAATGCTGTGGAGACCATTTTCATCTGGGAGATGTGAGGTTTGAAATGTTGACTGTCAGGTTTCTTTTGTATGAGTCAAGTTTACTCCCACGAGACTACTAAGCCACTGTATAACTTCTGAAAAACTGTGAAACCTCTCTCCCTTTTGAGATATTTGCTCTGTTTTTGTTGTTTATTTTGGGAGAAACTCTTCTAAAGCAGAATGTTTTGCTCTGTCCTCCATCCTCCTGTAGATACGATACCTTACAGTCCTGTACCTCACCACAGCCCATCACACAATAGAATAACACACGGACAAGTATGGCTTAAACTCCAGCCTCTCTAGCCAGTGTTCTGTCCTCCATCCTCCTGTAGATACGATACCTTACAGTCCTGTACCTCACCACAGCCCATCACACAATAGAATAACACACGGACAAGTATGGCTTAAACTCCAACCTCTCTAGCCAGTGTGTGCCTACAGGTAACTGCCAAAATACAGGAAACACCAACATAAAGTGTCTTAATCGGGTGTTGGGCCTCCATGAGAACAGCTTCACTGCACCTTGACATAGATTCTACAAGTGTCTGGAACTCTGTTGGAGGCAGGCGACACCATTCTTCCCATGAGAAATTCCAACATTTGTTCTTTTGTTGATGGTGGTGGAAAACACTGTCTCAGGCATCTCTCCAGAATCTCATATGGTTTACATCGTTTTCATGCCCATCAAACCATTCAGTGACCACTCGTGCCCTGTGGATGGGGGAATTATCATCCTTAGGGGGGATAGTTATGGTAGCCAAAAGAATTGCCTGCTCAGCATTTTTATACCTGACTCAAAGAATGATGGGATGTTAATTGCTTAATTAACTCAGGAACCACACCTGTGTAGAAGCACCTGCTTTCAATATCTAATTTTAGGGATGGGCATTTGAAATAATTTCACTATTCGAATAATATCATGATTTTTTGTGGGGGATATCTGGATAGTCGAGTTGTTTAAACTTGGGAATTAGATTGCTGTGCAGCCTGTGCTACTTGCGTCCCGCTTGCTTGTGTGTGTGATTGGCAGGTACCAGTGAGTTTTACGAGACAGAGAGAGAGAGAGAAAGAGAGAGAGAGAGGAGAGAGAGAGAGAGAGAGAGAGAGAGAGAGAGAGAGAGAGAGAGAGAGAGAGAGAGAGAGAGAGAGAGAGTAGCCATACAGACTAATTAAACAAATTTGTAGATTCCATAGGTTATCCATCATCCCATCTGGTAGTGCCTGTCTTGTATGCATCAAATCAATCTAAAGAAGCTAGCTATGTTAGCCAGCTATGTTAGCCAGCTATGTTAGCCAGCTATGTTAGCTAGCTAGCTACCTAGGCTAAAAGTACTTACGGTTATTCTGCTGTGCTTCTCGTCCTTGTCTACAACAACTCCATTCAGATTAAACAACAGCTTACCTGATGGTTTCTGGTAGTCGTAGCCTACTCCTTCTCATTTAACTAACTTCATTCTGTCATTTTAATTCCATTTTGCATTGATTAGAGATCTCCTACGTTGCTTACTACACATGGAGCCACTGAGTGTAGACGGTGCCACTTTGATTGGCAGACAATAACACACACGTGAAACCCGTGTAGGCTACTATGGTATGTACTTTATGTCATAAAAACTACATTCAAAAGATAGTTTTATTGAATTAAGAATTTCAAATGTCATGGCATATCCTTGTGTGTAGCATTGTCTCATAAATAATTACATTTAGACAAAGCCTTTTCATTGTTAAAATAGACTAAAAATGAATACTCTCACAAGTATTAAAATGCTAACGTCCATTTGGATATTTGAATATCCGAATAACCGTGCCCATCCCTACTTCATTTACTCAAGTGTTTCCATTATCTTGTCAGTTACCTTTGTATATATGTGTGTGTGTACCTCATCTATATTGGCTCTACTCCAAGACTCTGGACCCCAAAAAGTAGAGTAACCTGGAATCACCGTTACTGAGTAACCTGGACTCACCTTTACTGAGTAACCTGGACTCACCTCTACTGAGTAACCTGGACTCACCTCTACTGAGTAACCTGGACTCACCTCTACTGAGTAACCTGGACTCACCTCTACTGAGTAACCTGGACTCACCTCTACTGAGTAACCTGGACTCACCTCTACTGAGTAACCTGGACTCACCTCTACTGAGTAACCTGGACTCACCTCTACTGAGTAACCTGGACTCACCTTTACTGAGTAAGCTGGACTCACCTCTACTGAGTAACCTGGACTCACCTTTACTGAGTAACCTGGACTCACCTCTACTGAGTAACCTGGACTCACCTCTACTGAGTAAGCTGGACTCACCTGAGTAACCTGGACTCACCTCTACTGGGTAACCTGGACTCACCTTTACTGAGTAACCTGGACTCACCTCTACTGAGTAACCTGGACTCACCTCTACTGAGTAACCTGACTCACCTCTACTGAGTAACCTGGACTCACCTCTACTGAGTAACCTGGACTCACCTTTACTGAGTAACCTGGACTCACCTCTACTGAGTAACCTGGACTCACCTTTACTGAGTAACCTGGACTCACCTCTACTGAGTAACCTGGACTCACCTCTACTGAGTAAGCTGGACTCACCTCTACTGAGTAACCTGGACTCACCTCTACTGAGTAACCTGGATTCACCTCTACTGAGTAACCTGGACTCACCTCTACTGGGTAACCTGGACTCACCTTTACTGGGTAACCTGGACTCACCTCTACTGAGTAACCTGGACTCACCTCTACTGAGTAACCTGGACTCACCTCTACTGAGTAAGCTGGACTCACCTCTACTGAGTAACCTGGACTCACCTCTACTGAGTAACCTGGATTCACCTCTACTGAGTAACCTGGACTCACCTCTACTGGGTAACCTGGACTCACCTTTACTGGGTAACCTGGACTCACCTCTACTGAGTAACCTGGACTCACCTCTACTGAGTAACCTGGACTCACCTTTACTGGGTAACCTGGACTCACCTCTACTGAGTAACCTGGACTCAACCCTGGACTCACCTCTACTGGGTAACCTGGACTCACCTCTACTGAGTAACCTGGACTCACCTCTACTGAGTAACCTGGATTCACCTCTACTGAGTAACCTGGACTCACCTTTACTGGGTAACCTGGACTCACCTCTACTGAGTAACCTGGACTCACCTCTACTGGGTAACCTGGACTCACCTCTACTGAGTAACCTGGACTCACCTCTACTGAGTAACCTGGACTCACCTCTACTGGGTAACCTGGACTCACCTCTACTGAGTAACCTGGACTCACCTCTCTGGGTAACCTGAGTAAGTAACCTGGACTCACCTCTACTGGGTAACCTGGACTCACCTCTACTGAGTAACCTGGACTCACCTCTACTGAGTAACCTGGACTCACCTCTACTGAGTAACCTGGACTCACCTCTACTGAGTAACCTGGATTCACCTCTACTGAGTAACCTGGACTCACCTCTACTGAGTAACCTGGACTCACCTCTACTGAGTAACCTGGACTCACCTCTACTGAGTAACCTGGACTCACCTCTACTGGGTAACCTGGACTCACCTCTACTGAGTAACCTGGACTCACCTCTACCCTGGACACCTTGTCTTTCCACTTGTCTAACCCCAAACTGTGAACCCACCCAGGCTGCGGTCCAATTAACCATAACGAGAATATGACCGCAAACTACTATACACCTATCCAGCTCACCTAGCACCTGGCGGACAGAGCTAAGCTTCTACTGGAAGAACAGTAGGAACCGGGGGAATCCGGGGATGCTGATTGGATGGACAGGATGTCAGTCAGTGTGGAGGGGATTCTGATTGGACAGACAGGGTGTCAGACCGGGACTGTGTATATAGGTCAGACAGGCTGTGTTTTCCCACCATGTTCTCCTGTGACCACAGAGACTTTCTGAACCAGCAGGACTGAACCAACTGTCCCTTTATATCAGAGAGAAATGGGTCGGCGGGGAGATGGACTTCCCTTTTACTGCTTTGTTTTTTCAAACGTGTGTGTGTGTGTGTGTGTGCATAGAGATACAAAATATGTTCTATCTGTTTGTGTGTGTGTGCACGCTTGTGCGTGTGTGTGTGTTATTGATTTCATCAGTGTTGGGAGGATATACAACAACTGTGCAATACACAGCTCCAGTCCTGTTCCAGTCCTGGCTGTGCCTCTCCCATTTCCTCCAGACTGGTTTCCAGTGAGCCTGAGAAATGGATCCAGAGTTCCAGATGTCTTGGTCAGCTCCAGATACACAACCCCATACTGTCAGCCTATATATAGACAAGCCCTGACTGGGGTGTGGAACTGCCTGTCCTGGTCCCTGTGAATGATCAGATATAGTATACTGTGTGATCAGCTATAAGCCTGTGGGGAGGACTGGATAAGAAAGGGGGGATGGGTAGCTAGAGAGAGGAAGGGAGGAGCCAGTCCAGAGGGGTTACAATGGTCTATGTGACGGCTACATCCCCCCAATCAGCAAACGTATCTGTGTGACAAAATGGCTCTTTCCCCAGTGTGTGTGTGTGTCTGTCTGTGGGGAAGGCAGCACTGCTCTGTGCTGTCCTCCTTATCTGAGAAGCCTCTCCCCCTCCTCTCGTCCGTTTGTGCTGGTAACTACTGTTTTCTGTGCCAAGAAAGACTCTTGTGTTACAGCAAGGTCTCTGTTTTCTGTCTCCCTCTCCCTTACATACTTACCAGCTCTCCTTACGAGAGAGAGAGAGACTGTATATAGTAGTGCTGTATAGCTTGTTTTGGTTAGATTTCTTTTTGACTGTAGAGGATGATTTTTTTTAGACACCAGCCTAATATATTATATAAACCACTGGGCATCTGACTAGTGTAATAATGATTAGATTTTAATTTATCGGATTTGTGACTGGATTGATTTTATTGTTATTATTTCATTTTTATTTTTCTCTTGCTGGTGTCTTTCTTTGTTCTTTAACGAGTATTTTAAAACATATTTCAAGATGCTAGCCATGTTTTTAATTTCATTTGATTTGATTATTAACTTTGAAAAACACAACGGTCTGTCTGTGAGGCATCTAGCTAACTTTGGGTGTGGTTTTTCCTACTTGCGACAACTTTGGAAATCTCCTATACAGTATCCTCTGTCAAAACATGTTTCACTGTCTGCTGTAACAGTTTTATTATATGGGAAACGTAATACATTTTTCAGAGATATAACATTCGTTGCATAATGCTAATCAAAAATACTCTGTTGTTTTGCACTTCATAGATAATGACTACTGTGTCTGTGATATAATAGAGTGATGCAGAGAGTAGAGCAGTGATGGTAGAATTACCTCTGATCTATGACCTATGACCCGAAGGTTCTTTTGGTGTAATCCTGGGTCATTGGGCTACATGATGTCTCTTCACTGGGGGTAGGTAGCAGTGGAAGCTGGTGGGAGGAGCTATAGGAGGACAGGCTCATTGTAATGTCTGGAATGGAATTAATGGAACGGAGTCAAACATTTCCATGTTTGATACCATTCCATGTATTGCATTCCAGCCATTACAATGAGCCTGTCCTCCTATAGCTCCTCCCACCAGCCTCCACTGGTGGGTAGGTAGGCAGGCACTACATGTAGGCCTAACCATAGAAATATAATTACTAGATTGGTTATTCTGTATATGGCCCTAACCCACAGCGCTGCATGCCAAGGCAGGCTTTGTTCGGGCCTCTCCAGGGCAGACCCAGGCCCGTTCTGACTGCACTGTGCCAGGCTCCAGTGGGACAGGCTACAGGCCTCAGAGTGCTGGCATAGAATCAGTTCTGCCTTTTAGATAATACTGAATAATATTATATGGACAGGAGAGACCTGATCCTAGATCAGCACTCCTACCCTAAGATGCTTTGTGAATACGGGTCCTGTCCTCAGGGCTGTGGGTG
>NC_060188.1:3840669-3845669 GCF_021184085.1 Oncorhynchus gorbuscha
GCCAGAGTTACCTTCTCCCCAGACTACTCCCCAGCCAGAGTTACCTTCTCCCCAGACTACTCCCCAGAGAGTACTCCCCAGACTACCCCCAGCCAGAGTTACCTTCTCCCCAGAATACTCCCCAGCCAGAGTTACCTTCTCCCCAGACTACTCCCCAGCCAGAGTTACCTTCTCCCCAGACTACTCCCCAGCCAGAGTTACCTTCTCCCCAGACTACTCCCCAGATTACTCCCCAGCCAGAGTTACCTTCTCCCCAGCAAGAGTTACCTTCACCCCAGACTACTCCTCAGCAAGAGTTACCTTCACCCCAGATTACTCCTCAGCAAGTTACCTTCACCCCAGACTAATCCTCAGCAAGAGTTACCTTCACCCCAGACTACTCCTCAGCAAGAGTGACCTTCACCCCAGACTAATCCTCAGCCAGACTTACCTTCACCCCAGACTAATCCTCAGCCAGAGTTATCTTCACCCCAGACTACTCCTCAACTAGATATACCTTCTCCCCAGATTACTCCTCAGCCTGTCAGAGTTGATAAAAGCACATACAGATGTGAGGCCAGGCTAAAGCTTTCATGCCAGTGCATGCATTAACATTGAAACTAGTAGAGCAGTCCTGCTACCTGCTGGGCTAATGCTACCTACCCACTGATATGTGATCCAGTTTCACCATGCAACAGAACCCACTGTTTCCGGCCGGCCAGCCAGCCAAGCTCTACTGTGGAGTGCTGGTTGCTCAGGCCTATCAAATGTCCTCGAAATGAAATGAGCTGGTTTATCGCCTCACCCTAACCCAGTGGCAGCTGTGCCCCGGGCATCCAATTACCTACTGACTGAGATACATCTCTCTCCCTTCCCTGGCCTGGGCCTTCTGTGTCATGATTGGACCAGCAGCTGTCCATCACAGGGCCAACCTGCTGTTCTGCTCTGTGATTTGGTCCAATTGAAAACTGTGAGGTCTTCATGAGCAGGGTCTCTGCAGGTAAGTCCCTCAGACAAATAACAGTGGATATAATGCCAATACACTGAATTGCACTCTCAAAACCAATGGAATGTCAATGGTCTCTAAAAGGTCCATGAGGGAGTAAAGTACAGCACACTCTATCATGTCATTTTCAGTGTTTTATTGCTGTCCTGTTTATCCGCTTGCTCTCAGTCACTGAGAGATCACTCTTCTCAGATCTCACTTTCGCTTCCTCTTTCCATCAACAGGGTCATTCAGCTTCCTGACTTGCAGGACACAAGGCTAAGGTGGGAAAATAATGTGCTATTCTGTTCATCTGCTATTATCCTTTTCTCTGCCCTAAATTCCTGTTTTGAGTGGGAACATTTGTCTGTTTCATGAGCCGAAGCATTATTATCACCTTGTTCGTGGAAAAAGGAAGTGACAAATACAGGAAATATATGTACCTTTCTATGCGCTGTGGAGGAGAGGTGATTAGAATCAAAGCCATTGTGCTAGTGACTACCAGAGTGTCTAGTCATCTTTACAGTACGTATCGATACGGTTTCTAATATTAGTGTGTAACCTATGCTCTTCATCAGTAGTGTGTCAGTAATAGTGTGTAAAAGTGGTGATGTTGATATAACATTGATGATGTTCATGTCATGCTCTGCCGTAGCACCCTATTCCCTGTAAGGTGTATTACTTTTGACCAGTTGGCGTAGTCGGCAAGGTCCCTAGCCACACAAACAATATGGAGGGACAGGTAGTTGGTCAAGTAGTGCACTATATAGGGCAGGCCCAATCCTGGAACACAAAACATTTCTAGTTTTAGTTTCTACCTGGTAGTTTGTTGCACACACCTGGTGTCCCAGGTCTGAATTAGTCCCTGATTAGAAAGAGGGGATGAAAACCAGAAGTACAGCGCCTTGCAAAAGTATTCATCCCCCTTGGCGTTTTTCCTATTTTGTTGCATTACAACCTGTAATTTGAATGTATTTTTATTTGTATTTCATGTAATGGACATAAACAAAATAGTCCAAATTGGTGAAGTGAAAAAAATAAGAAATTGTTTCAAAAAATAAAAAACTGAAAAGTGGTGCGTGCATATGTATTCACCCCCTAAATATGATCTGGTGCAACCAATTACCTCCAGAAGTCACATATTTAGGGAAATAAAGTCTACCTACGTGCAATCTAAGTGTCACATGATCTCAGTATATGTTCTGTTCTGATAGGCCTGCAACACCACTAAGCAACAAGCAAGAGACACCATGAAGACCAAGGAGCTCTCCAAAACAGGCCAGGGACAAAGTTGTGGAGATGTACAGATGAGGGTTGGGTTATAAAAACTATCCAAAACTTTGAACATCCCATGGATCCCTTGTATATAAAACAAGAAAGAATATGGCACCACAACAAACCTGCCAAGAGAGGGCCGCCCACCAAAACTCACGGACCAGGCAAGGAGGGCATTAATCAGAGAGGCAACAAAGAGACCAAAGATAACCCTAAAGGAGCTGCAAAGCTCCACAGCGGAGATTGGAGTATCTGTCCATAGGACTACTTTAAGCCTGCACTCCACAGAGCTGGGCTTTATGGAAGAGTGTCCAGAAAAAAGCCATTGCTTAAAGAAAAAAAGAAGCAAACACGTTTGGTGTTCTCCAAAAGGCATGTGGGAGACTCTCCAAACATATGGAAGAAGATACTCAGGTGAGACTAAAATGTAGCTTTTTGGCCATCAAGGAAACCGCTATGTCTGGTGCAAACCCAACACCTCTCATCACACCGAGTACACCATCCAGTGAAGCATGGTGGTGGCAGCATCATGCTGTGGGGATATTAGTTATCGGCAGGGAAACTAATCAGAATTGAAGGAATAATGAATGGCGCTAAATAGAGGGAAACCTGTTTGTCTTCCAGAGATTTGAGACTGGGACGGAGGTTCACCTTCCAGCAGGACAATGACCCTAAGCATACTGCTAAAGAAACACTCAAGTGGTTTAAGGGGAAACATTTAAATGTCTTGGAAGTGCCTAGTCAAAGCCCAGACCTCAATCCAATTGAGAATCTGTGATATGACTTAAAGATTGCACCAGCGGAACCCATCCAACTTGAAGGAGCTGGAGCAGTTTTGCCTTAAAGAATAGGAAAAATGCCAGTGGCTAGATGTGCCAAGCTTATAGAGACATAACCCAAGAGACTTGCTGCTGTAATTGCTGCAAAAGGTGGGTCAACAAAGTATTGACTTTGGGGGCGGTGAATAGTTATGCACGCTCAAGTTCTTTTGTCTTATTTCTTGTTTGTTTCACAATAAAAACATATTTTGTATCTTCAAAGTGGTAGGCATGTTGTGTAAATCAAATGATACAACCCCCCCACAAAAAAATCTGTTTCAATTCCAGGTTGTAAGGCAACAAAATATGAAAAATGCCAAGGGGTGAATACTTTTGCAAGCTACTGTATTTCAGCCCTCCAGGACCAGGATTGGGAAGCTCTGGTATAGGGAATAGGGTGCCATTTGGGACACACATTGCCTCAGCCTCTATGGCCTTTCAGTGGCTACCTAAGGATGGGGAAAAGGTATCCATAGCGGTGGCTAAAGCAGTGACGGCAGCATCAGCAGCCACGGGCAGGGTCAATGAGTCAGTTAGTGTCCTCTCCTCCCTGGTCAGGTCCTCTACTCCCTGCAGGCTGGGGGTCAGCGACTCGGTGCTCTCAGGACTCATCTGGGAGGTGGGGGTGTGGAACACGGTGCTCTGGGGGGTGGGGGAGACCACCTGGATGGACACGTCTGAGTTGGAGTACCCAGCGCCGGGCTGAGGGGTCTGAGGGGTGGTAGAGTCCCCCCTGAGGTCATTGAGGGCCGAGCTCACTAGGGAAGAATAAAACAAAATAAACCAAACATACAGTTTATCCACAAACACACACACACGATTCTGAGGTTTGTAGACTAGCTCATGGTGACAGCTGCCAGGCCTGTTCTATTGTTAGCCTCAGTAATAGACAATAGACGTGACATCATAGATGCAAAGCTTTCTTGAATAGAATTGAGTTCTTTATATTTGACCAGTTACAATACTCAAACAAAGAGAGAGAGAAAAATGAATTTGTGTTGTAGACGTCACAGACACAATGTTGTGTATGATGGTTTGCTATGTTTACACTGGTTAATGATGGTGTTAGGGTTACATTTCAATTCAATCAAGTAAACAGGAAGCAAATGAACATTTTACCCCAAAAAGTATTGAAAAATGTTTTATTTCGAATTGGAATATCAGTTTACATCCTGAATTTCAATGGAATTGACCCCAACCCTGTTGTGGAGTTATCGAGCTATGGGATAGCTAGCTTTGTTATGTTGTCGTGTTCACTGAACCGTCATCAGAGATACATTCCTCACATGGTACACGAGGTCAAGGACACGAGGAGATGTGGTGCTGAGCTCTGCACCTGTCAGCTGACACTTGACCTCCAGGCCTGACCTGACCTGTGGCGGCCATGTCTGAGAACCCTGTCGAGACCAAGAGATGAGACCGCCTCAGTATGAAGGTTTTTCCTGCTTGTTTCCAGTGCTTATGTTTCAGAATGTCTTTAAGTCAATTTCCAGTGATAATGTTTCAATCCAAGTCATTTCTAGGGCTTATGTTTCAGACGGTGAAGTTTTTAAAGTAATTTCCATAACCACCATAACCATTTTTTGTAAGTGTTTGTGTGGAACGAACAGCTGACTGGTCGGACATTTCCGTCGTAACATGGACTCTTTACAACGTGTTGTAGCAAAGTCCCCCTCACTGCAGCAGCAGCCCATGCAGTCAGGAGCGGAGTAGAGGAGAACATGTGCTATTCAAATGATTAGAACGTGACCACGGCCATTTGGCTGACCAATAACCCTCGTCCAAAATTCCATGACCGTCACAGCCTTCATGGCGAGGTCATTAAATGTTTCAGCCGGTGAGGTTTTTAGGCCATTTCCAGTGCTTGTGTTTCAGCCTGTGACGTGTGTAATGGTGAATGGGTATGGTATGGTACTGGGTCAGATAAGATCAGCCTGTGAAGT
>NC_060188.1:3848169-3913447 GCF_021184085.1 Oncorhynchus gorbuscha
GCTCTCATTCTCTCCCTCTCCTTCCCTCTCTCTCGCTCTCTCCTCAGCAGCAACTCCATTCAGATTAAACAACAACTTACCTTATGGTTTCTGGTAGTTGTAGCCTACTCCTTCTCATTTAACTAACTAAATTCTGTCATTTTAATTGCCATTTTGCACTGATTAGTGATCTCCCACGTTGCTTACTACACATGGAGCCACTGAGTGTAGACGGTGCCACTTTGATTAGCCGACAATAACACACACGTGAAACCCGTGTAGGCTACTATGGTATGTACTTTGTCATAAAAACTACATTCAAAAGATAGTTTTATTGAATTAAAAATGTCAAAATGTCATGGCATATCCTTGTGTGTAGCATTGTCTCATAGACAATTACATTTAGACAAAGCTTTTTCATTGTTAATTAAAATAGACAAAAAATGCAGACTTTCGGACATTTGAATATCTGAATAAGCGTGCCCATCCCTACCTGATTTACTCAAATGTTTCCATTATTTTGTCAGTTACCTGTGTGTGTGTGTGTGTGTGTGTGTGTGTGTGTGTGTGTGTGTGTGTGTGTGTGTGTGTGTGTGTGTGTGTGTGTGTGTGTGTGTGTGTGTGTGTGTGTGTGTGTGTGTGTGTGTGTTTTCACTCACCCCGGCTCTCCTGGTGAGCCCAGAATTCTTGGACTGTTTTGGTGATGTCACGGTTATCCTCTCTAAGCTCCCTCTGCCACTGGCGCAGCTCCTGCACATCTGCACGGGCCCGCACCTACACACACACACACACACACACACACACACACACACACACACACACACACACACACACACACACACACACACACACACACACACACACACACACACACACACACACACACACACACACACACACACACACACACACACACGGTCGGAAACAGTTGTAATGACTATTCTTGTGTTTGACCTTGATTGAATCCACATTGTCAATCAAACTAAAACAGGCAGTATCTTCTAGATGGTCCAGATCCTCTCTGGTAGAATCCTACTGTTTTAATCTGGAGCAGCTGGAGGAAAAACACACTGGCTGGCACACCTGAATAAAGATTCCTTCCTCCAGAATACCATACAGCAGTGTGTGTGTACTGTTCGATGCAGGCAATAGGATGGGTAGTTTAGCAGTACTAACATTCATGCGGATTCCCGTGTTGATAAAACAACGTGTTTGGCAGTAAACTGAAGGCAGTGCCAGGTCTTTCAGCTATTGTATGTTGATGATCATGTGGATAATAATGCAGATGATAATGTGGATGGTGGGACTAAATCCAGAATACTGAGAGAGCATGTTTGTTCCTGGAGCCTTTCCGAGGTCTTTCCCTGTGTTTCTGTGTGGCCTCAACACTTTCAATGGAGGTTCCAAATAGCTGCTGCAGGGTAGCTGAATAGAACATGTCCCTGAATCCTCCTCTCTCTCAGCCCCCCTCTTTCCTACACTCTGACGAGATCTTTATGTCTCAGAGTCCCTCTTCACCCGTTTTCTCCTGCTCTCCATTCTCCTCTCACCCCTCCTACTGATGTTGTTCCAGAGTGGAAAGTTAAATATCTCTCGCTCTACTATCTCATCCTATCACTCTGTCTGTCTGTCTGTCTGTCTGTCTGTCTGTCTGTCTGTCTGTCTGTCTGTCTGTCTGTCTGTCTGTCTGTCTGTCTGTCTGTCTGTCTGTCTGTCTGTCTGTCTGTCTGTCTGTCTGTCTGTCTGTCTGTCTGTCTGTCTGTCTGTCTGTCTGTCTGTCTGTCTGTCTGTCTGTCTGTCTGTCTGTGTCTGTCTGTGTCTGTCTGTCTGTGTCTGTCTGTCTGTCTGTCTGTCTGTCTGTCTGTCTGTCTGTCTGTCTGTCTGTCTGTCTGTCTGTCTGTCTGTCTGTCTGTCTGTCTGTCTGTCTGTCTGTCTGTCTGTCTGTCTGTCTGTCTGTCTCTTTTTCTTCATATCTTCTTTCTTCCCAGACACACTCCTGTTTGCCACTCTCTTACTTCCTCTCCTTTTTCCCATTTGTCCTTTTCTTTTATACCATTCTCCTTCCTCTCCTCCTCTCTCTCCCATCTTTCCTCTCTCTTCTCCACCTCACTTCTTGCCTCTCCCTCCCGCATTTCCCCCTCCCCTCCTCTCACCCTCCCACCCCTTGCTCCCATTCCTTCATCTCTCTCCTGTTCCTTAGCCTCCCCTCCCACCGGTCTCTCCCCTCCTCCATCTCTCTCCTGTTCCCCAGCCTCCCCTCCCCCGGTCTCTCCCCTCCTCCATCTCTCTCCTGTTCCTCAGCCTCCCCTCCCACCGGTCTCTCCCCTCCTCCATCTCTCTCCTGTTCCTTAGCCTCCCCTCCCACCGGTCTCTCCCCTCCTCCATCTCTCTCCTGTTCCCCAGCCTCCCCTCCCCCGGTCTCTCCCCTCCTCCATCTCTCTCCTATTCCTCAGCCTCCCCTCCCCCGGTCTCTCCCCTCCTCCATCTCTCTCCTGTTCCCCAGCCTCCCCTCCCCCGGTCTCTCCCCTCCTCCATCTCTCTCCTGTTCCCCAGCCTCCCCTCCCCCGGTCTCTCCCCTCCTCCATCTCTCTCCTGTTCCTCAGCCTCCCCTCCCCCGGTCTCTCCCCTCCTCCATCTCTCTCCTTTTCCTCAGCCTCCCCTCCCCCGGTCTCTCCCCTCCTCCATCTCTCTCCTGTTCCTCAGCCTCCCCTCTCCCGGTCTCTCCCCTCCTCCATCTCTCTCCTGTTCCTCAGCCTCCCCTCCTCCATCTCTCTCCTGTTCCTCAGCCTCCCCTCCCCCGGTCTCTCCCCTCCTCCATCTCTCTCCTGTTCCTCAGCCTCCCCTCCCCCGGTCTCTCCCCTCCTCCATCTCTCTCCTGTTCCTCAGCCTCCCCTCCCCGGTCTCTCCCCTCCTCCATCTCTCTCCTATTCCTCAGCCTCCACTCACCCCGGTCTCTCCCCTCCTCCATCTCTCTCCTGTTCCTCAGCCTCCCCTCTCCCGGTCTCTCCCCTCCTCCATCTCTCTCCTGTTCCTCAGCCTCCCTTCCCCCGGTCTCTCCCCTCCTCCATCTCTCTCCTGTTCCTCAGCCTCCCCTCCCCCGGTCTCTCCCCTCCTCCATCTCTCTCCTATTCCTCAGCCTCCCCTCCTCCATCTCTCTCCTGTTCCTCAGCCTCCCCCCTCCCGGTCTCTCCCCTCCTCCATCTCTCTCCTGTTCCTCAGCCTCCCCTCCCCCCGGTCTCTCCCCTCCTCCATCTCTCTCCTGTTCCTCAGCCTCCCCTCCCCCCGGTCTCTCCCCTCCTCCTTCTCTCTCCTGTTCCTCAGCCTCCCCTCTCCCCGGTCTCTCCCCTCCTCCATCTCTCTCCCCAGTATAGCCTTAGTTAGTGGTTAGCCGTAGCTAGCTGCAGTCTAAATGTGAGTGTGTGGCTGTGAAAGTGGGCCTGTTACATAAGGCCGTACCATGGCATTGGGGTGGAGGGGGGTAGGGGATCCATGGTTTATTCAGTGGGTGTCAGAACGCAGCACAACCCCCTCTGCTGACGGGAGATACCATAGAGATGGAAATGAGGGGTGAGGTTCAGGAGGGGGGCAGTCTGTCTTGTTTGTGTGCATGCGTGCGTGTTCATGTGTGTGTGTCGGTATGGCACTTGAGGAAGAAAGGGGATGGGTGATGGGAGTGTCTGTGTAAATCAGTGCAGATAGCTAGTTAACCAGGATGAGGTTTGTTATGGCTGAAGTGCATCATGGATTCAGTTTAGCACTGCATCATGTCTGTCTGTACACGTGTCTGTTTCATTACATACGGATGAGTGTTTTTGTGTGTCAAACCATTAGTGCGCCCTTCCTAATAATCTTTTGAGTATGTGTGTATTGTGTACTTTGGTGTGCATGTCAGGATGAATGTGTGTGTCTGTGTGTATTTTAGTTGAACATGTGAGTGAGTTGTCCCTCCCCTGGGTATGTGTGAAGGATGGGCATTTCAAACGTGATTATATAAATGAGTGAGACAGCGCGCACACACACACACACACAGCATAAGCACAAAACGCACAGTGAGACCCCATCCAACTTAATCCCCACTGGCATCCTCGCTCCAAGTCAAAGTCTTCCCAAGAAAACCTGTTCACACGCACACACACGCACACACACAGCATAAAACACATGCAAAACCACAAACACCCACATAAATACCTGACACAAAGATACACACACACACACACACACACACACACACACACACACACACACACACACACACACACACACACACACACACACACACACACACACACACACACACACACACACACACACACACACACACACACACACACACACCTTGTGAAAGTGTCATTCTCTCTGTCAGGTGGTCTAGCTGAGGCAGAGCTCTTGACCAAGTCTGTGGGAGAAAAGGGAGGAGAAGAGAGGAGAATAATAAAGCGGAGAGGAAAGGGGATTAGAGTCTGAGATCAGCGACTTTACTTCATCCTGAACACTGAAGCATGCATGAGAACACCAGCTGTTCTGGACGACTGTGTGATCATGCTTTCCGTAGCTGACCTATAAACAGGTCAACATTCGCAAGGCCACAGGGCAGACGGATTGCCAGGGCGTGTACTCACAGCATGCCCAGACCAACTGGCAAGTGTCTTCACTGACATGTTCAACCTCTCCCTGACCCAGTCTGTACTACCAACATGTTTCAAGCAGACCACCATAGTTCCTGTGCCCAAGAATGCCAAGGTAACCTGCCTAAATGACTACCGCCCCGTAGCACACACATCAGTAGTCATGAAGTGCTTTGAAAGGCTGGTCATAATGCCCACAAAGTTCATCACTAAGCTAAGGACCCTAGGACTAAACACCTCCCTCTGCAACTGGATCTTGGACTTCCTGACGGGCTGCCCCGTGTTAAGGGTAGGTAACATCACATCTGCCAGGCTGATCCTCAACACTGGGGCCCCTCAGGGTTGCGTGCTTAGTCCCCTCCTGTACTCCCTGTTGACCCACGAATATAATAATAATAATTTAATACATATTTGTGGGAAAATATATTGAAAAAAAATATATATTCTGATGATGTTTAGGCCAGCAGAGATGGCCTTGCTGGCCCTGACGGCCCACCACTGGCAAAATCTCTCTCCAACAGCTTTGCCTCACATAGACATTTATTTGCTAGAACAGGTATGGAGTCTTGACTTGAATGGGGATGTCTGTTCTACAGATTTTATTTCTATGTCCCCACAGTTCTGTGAATTTATCACTGATAGTGGTGGCACCACTACCAGGCCATGCCAGGGCATGCAGGGATAATACTGGGGGTCACCCAAGCCTACACCCCACAGTCAAACACAGGGCTCTAATGCTGCCCCTTTTTACAAGGAGCATGTGTGCGCCAAGTAAAAAATGTTAGGAGCACACAACAAAATATTTGAGGTAACAAGATGTTTTCTTTGTCATGATTCTGCGCTCAGTGTGTTCTCCATGGCACTCAGGTGCTGCCGTACAGATCATTACAACAATTATCTGGGTGATGTTTTTCTAGGCACACTGGTGTTCTTCAATAAAAATTCCAGGTCGCACAGTAAATATTTAGCCGCATATGCCAGTAAAATGGTCGCACTGTAGAGCCCTGGCAAAGTAAGTATACGGCACAGCAGTACCTAGCTACTCACAATCTAAGTACAGAGAGAAGTAGATGACTATGGACTGGGCTGGGGTAGGCTAGGCTATAGGCTAGACAAAGCTAAACTACTAGGCTAGGCTATAGGCTAGACTGACTATGGACTGGGTTGGGGTAGGCTAGGCTATAGGCTAGACAAAGCTAAGCAACTAGGCTAGGCTATAGGCTAGACCAACTATGGACTGCACTGGGGTAGACTAGGCTCTAGGCTAGACTATCTATGGACTGGGGTAGGCTAGGCTATAGGCTAGAAAAAGCTCAACTACTAGGCTAGGCTATAGGCTAGACTGACTATGGACTGGGATAGGCTAGGCTATAGGCTAGAAAAAGCTCAACTACTAGGCTAGGCTATAGGCTAGACTGACTATGGACTGGGGTAGGCTAGGCTATAAGCTAGACTGACTATGGACTGGAATGGGGTAGGCTAGGACTAAGCTCTGCTGTGCTGGGCTATGAGATGTCCTTGGCTGGACTGGGCTAGGTACTGAGTCCGTGCCTGTAAATCTCTGAGAGTGGGGTAGGCTCTACAGAGCAGAACCCTAGAGGCGTCTATCTATGACCATAAAAGCCCTCTCTTTCTCTGCATGGCCACACTACTGAGCCCCATTGACTGTTTAATTGGAAAGCTATTTATTACTGGTCTCCTTTGACCACAATACTGTTTAACTCACCATTGCAATGCCTTGAGTGGTCTGTGGTGGGTTTATGATAAGAGCATCTGCTAAATGACTTAAATGTAAATGTAAATGTAATATCTCTGTGGTGGGTTTATGTAGTATATCTCTGTGGTGGGTTTATGTAATATATCTCTGTGGTGGGTTTATGTAATATATCTCTGTGGTGGGTTTATGTAATATATCTCTGTGGTGGGTTTATGTAATATATCTCTGTGGTGGGTTTATGTAATATATCTCTATGGTGGGTTTATGTAATATATCTCTGTGGTGGGTTTATGTAATATATCTCTGTGGTGGGTTTATGTAATATATCTCTGTGGTGGGTTTATGTAATATATCTCTGTGGTGGGTTTATGTAATATATCTCTATGGTGGGTTTATGTAATATATCTCTGTGGTGGGTTTATGTAATATATCTCTGTGGTGGGTTTATGTAATATATCTCTGTGGTGGGTTTATGTAATATATCTCTGTGGTGGGTTTATGTAATATATCTCTGTGGTGGGTTTATGTAATATATCTCTGTGGTGGGTTTATGTAATATATCTCTGTGGTGGGTTTATGTAATATATCTCTGTGGTGGGTTTATGTAGTGTATCTCTGTAGTGGGTTTATGTAGTGTATCTCTGTCAGTGGAGGCTGCTGAAGGGAGGACATGGCTTCCATATGGTTGATACCATTCCAATGCATCCATTCCAGACATTACTATGAGCCGTCCTCCCCTCAGCAGCCTCCACTGAGCATTGTGGTGGGCTTATGTAAGTGCATCTGCTGGCTAAGGCTTCCGGATGGTGAGAGCAGGGTGATATTCATTAGGGCAAACCATAGCAAAACATTTTGAAAGGGAAGCTTTTCTTATTGGGTGAGTGCAGGTAGTCCTTCCCTGTTTCAGTCCCTTTTTGTTCTGTTTGGTGCCTAATGAACATCCCCATTAGCTGTTGCGAAAGCAGCAACTATTCTTCCTGGGGTCCACACTAAACAGGAAACATGACATAATACAGCTCAAGGACAGAACTACATCAAACATGTTTTAAAGGCACACGTAGCCTACATGTCAATAACATACACACAAACTATCTAGGTCAAATAGGGGAGAGGCGTTGTGCCGTGAGGTGTTGCTTTATCTGTTTTTTGAAACCAGGTTTGCTGTTTATCTGAGCAATATGAGAAGGAACAGATTTCCAATAATTGCAATAATGGCTCTATATAATACTGTACACTGTCTTGAATTTGTTCTGGATTTGGGGACTGTGAAAAGAGGAGTTTACACTTTGAAGTGTACCTCCAGTACTGTACTACACTGTGCCTAGCAGGAGTTAAAGGATGGAGGATTATGGCTAGCTGGGCTATGGCTACGGTGTGTTAGCTAAGTATATTACATAACATGTTGTGTCGTAGCATCTCTCTTTCTAGTGTTCAGCCTAGCATCTCCCTGTGCTGCTCAGAGAGACAAGAACATTGTCTGACTGGGTTCTGTGTGATATACTGGCTGCTGTGTGATATACTGGCTGCTGTGTGACATACTGGCTGCTGTGTGACATACTGGCTGCTGTGTGACATACTGGCTGCTGTGTGACATACTGGCTGCTGTGTGATATACTGGCTGCTGTGTGACATACTGGCTGCTGTGTGATATACTGGCTGCTGTGTGATATACTGGCTGCTGTGTGACATACTGGCTGCTGTGTGACATACTGGCTGCTGTGTGACATACTGGCTGCTGTGTGACATACTGGCTGCTGTGTGACATACTGGCTGCTGTGTGACATACTGGCTGCTGTGTGATATACTGGCTGCTGTGTGACATACTGGCTGCTGTGTGATATACTGGCTGCTGTGTGATATACTGGCTGCTGTGTGACATACTGGCTGCTGTGTGATATACTGGCTGCTGTGTGATATACTGGCTGCTGTGTGACATACTGGCTGCTGTGTGATATACTGGCTGCTGTGTGATATACTGGCTGCTGTGTGACATACTGGCTGCTGTGTGATATACTGGCTGCTGTGTGATATACTGGCTGCTGTGTGACATACTGGCTGCTGTGTGACATACTGGCTGCTGTGTGATATACTGGCTGCTGTGTGATATACTGGCTGCTGTGTGATATACTGGCTGCTGTGTGACATACTGGCTGCTGTGTGATATACTGGCTGCTGTGTGACATACTGGCTGCTGTGTGACATACTGGCTGCTGTGTGATATACTGGCTGCTGTGTGATATACTGGCTGCTGTGTGACATACTGGCTGCTGTGTGACATACTGGCTGCTGTGTGATATACTGGCTGCTGTGTGACATACTGGCTGCTGTGTGACATACTGGCTGCTGTGTGATATACTGGGTGCTGTGTGATATACTGGCTGCTGTGTGACATACTGGCTGCTGTGTGACATACTGGCTGCTGTGTGACATACTGGCTGCTGTGTGATATACTGGCTGCTGTGTGATATACTGGCTGCTGTGTGACATACTGGCTGCTGTGTGATATACTGGCTGCTGTGTGACATACTGGCTGCTGTGTGATATACTGGCTGCTGTGTGACATACTGGCTGCTGTGTGATATACTGGCTGCTGTGTGACATACTGGCTGCTGTGTGACATACTGGCTGCTGTGTGACATACTGGCTGCTGTGTGACATACTGGCTGCTGTGTGACATACTGGCTGCTGTGTGATATACTGGCTGCTGTGTGATGTACTGGCTGCTGTGTGATATACTGGCTGCTGTGTGACATACTGGCTGCTGTGTGATATACTGGCTGCTGTGTGATATACTGGCTGCTGTGTGACATACTGGCTGCTGTGTGATATACTGGCTGCTGTGTGACATACTGGCTGCTGTGTGACATACTGGCTGCTGTGTGATATACTGGCTGCTGTGTGACATACTGGCTGCTGTGTGACATACTGGCTGCTGTGTGATATACTGGCTGCTGTGTGATATACTGGCTGCTGTGTGACATACTGGCTGCTGTGTGATATACTGGCTGCTGTGTGATATACTGGCTGCTGTGTGATATACTGGCTGCTGTGTGACATACTGGCTGCTGTGTGACATACTGGGTGCTGTGTGATATACTGGGTGCTGTGTGATATACTGGCTGCTGTGTGACATACTGGCTGCTGTGTGACATACTAGCTGCTGTGTGATATACTGGCTGCTGTGTGATATACTGGCTGCTGTGTGATATACTGGCTGCTGTGTGACATACTGGCTGCTGTGTGACATACTGGCTGCTGTGTGACATACTGGCTGCTGTGTGACATACTGGGTGCTGTGTGATATACTGGCTGCTGTGTGACATACTGGCTGCTGTGTGACATACTGGCTGCTGTGTGACATACTGGCTGCTGTGTGACATACTGGCTGCTGTGTGACATACTGGCTGCTGTGTGACATACTGGCTGCTGTGTGATATACTGGCTGCTGTGTGATATACTGGCTGCTGTGTGACATACTGGCTGCTGTGTGACATACTGGCTGCTGTGTGATATACTGGCTGCTGTGTGATATACTGGCTGCTGTGTGACATACTGGCTGCTGTGTGACATACTGGCTGCTGTGTGACATACTGGCTGCTGTGTGACATACTGGCTGCTGTGTGACATACTGGCTGCTGTGTGACATACTGGCTGCTGTGTGACATACTGGCTGCTGTGTGACATACTGGCTGCTGTGTGATATACTAGCTGCTGTGTGATATACTGGCTGCTGTGTGACATACTGGCTGCTGTGTGATATACTGGCTGCTGTGTGATATACTGGCTGCTGTGTGACATACTGGCTGCTGTGTGATATACTGGCTGCTGTGTGATATACTGGCTGCTGTGTGATATACTGGCTGCTGTGTGACATACTGGCTGCTGTGTGACATACTGGCTGCTGTGTGATATACTGGCTGCTGTGTGATATACTGGCTGCTGTGTGATATACTGGCTGCTGTGTGATATACTGGCTGCTGTGTGATATACTGGCTGCTGTGTGATATACTGGCTGCTATGTGGCATCAACGTGTGTTTCTGATGCCGACCATTCATCCTTGGTAACAACTACACATATTGTCAATGAAAGAGGTGAGGGAGGGAGGGGTACACACAAATGCACATACACACGCACCCCTCCTCTGCAGTCAACGCTGCGTCAAGCAGGTTACATAACTCAGCCAAGTGAGTGAGAGAGAAACAGGAGGAACAGGAGAATATGGTGTAAGGGGGATTGAATGAGAGAAGAAGAGAGAGATAGTCAGAGGAAGGGGGGAGGAACCGGAGAGTATGGTGTAAGGGGGATTGAATGAGAGAAGAAGAGAGAGATAGTCGGAGGAAGGGGGAGGAACAGGAGAGTATGGTGTAAGGGGGATTGAATGAGAGAAGAAGAGAGAGATAGTCAGAGGAAGGGGGAGGAACCGGAGAGTATGGTGTAAGGGGGATTGAATGAGAGAAGAAGAGAGAGATAGTCGGAGGAAGGGGGAGGAACAGGAGAGTATGGTGTAAGGGGGATTGAATGAGAGAAGAAGAGAGAGATAGTCGGAGGAAGGGGGAGGAACAGGAGAGTATGGTGTAAGGGGGATTGAATGAGAGAAGAAGAGAGAGATAGTCGGAGGAAGGGGGAGGAACAGGAGAGTATGGTGTAAGGGGGATTGAATGAGAGAAGAAGAGAGAGATAGTCGGAGGAAGGGGGAGGAACAGGAGAGTATGGTGTAAGGGGGATTGAATGAGAGAAGAAGAGAGAGATAGTCAGAGGAAGGGGGAGGAACAGGAGAGTATGGTGTAAGGGGGATTGAATGAAAGATGAAGATAGTCGGAGGAAGGGGGAGGAACAGGAGAGTATGGTGTAAGGGGGATTGAATGAGAGAAGAAGAGAGAGATAGTCGGAGGAAGGGGGGAGGAACAGGAGAGTATGGTGTAAGGGGGATTGAATGAGAGAAGAAGAGAGTAGTCAGAGGAAGGGGGAGGAACAGGAGAGTATGGTGTAAGGGGGATTGAATGAGAGAAGAAGAGAGAGATAGTCAGAGGAAGGGGGAGGAACAGGAGAGTATGGTGTAAGGGGGATTGAATGAGAGAAGAAGAGAGAGATAGTCAGAGGAAGGGGGAGGAACAGGAGAGTATGGTGTAAGGGGGATTGAATGAGAGAAGAAGAGAGAGATAGTCAGAGGAAGGGGGAGGAACAGGAGAGTATGGTGTAAGGGGGATTGAATGAGAGAAGAAGAGAGGGAGGAAGGGGGAGGAACAGGAGAGTATGGTGTAAGGGGGATTGAATGAGAGAAGAAGAGAGAGATAGTCGGAGGAAGGGGGAGGAACAGGAGAGTATGGTGTAAGGGGGATTGAATGAGAGAAGAAGAGAGAGATAGTCGGAGGAAGGGGGAGGAACAGGAGAGTATGGTGTAAGGGGGATTGAATGAGAGAAGAAGAGAGAGATAGTCGGAGGAAGGGGGAGGAACAGGAGAGTATGGTGTAAGGGGGATTGAATGAGAGAAGAAGAGAGAGATAGTCAGAGGAAGGGGGAGGAACAGGAGAGTATGGTGTAAGGGGGATTGAATGAGAGAAGAAGAGAGAGATAGTCGGAGGAAGGGGGAGGAACAGGAGAGTATGGTGTAAGGGGGATTGAATGAGAGAAGAAGAGAGAGATAGTCAGAGGAAGGGGGAGGAACAGGAGAGTATGGTGTAAGGGGGATTGAATGAAAGATGAAGATAGTCGGAGGAAGGGGGGGAACAGGAGAGTATGGTGTAAGGGGGATTGAATGAGAGATGAAGAGAGAGATAGTCAGAGGAAGGGGGAGGAACAGGAGAGTATGGTGTAAGGGGGATAATGAGAGAATGAAGAGAAGAGATAGTCAGAGGAAGGGGGAGGAACAGGAGAGTATGGTGTAAGGGGGATTGAATGAGAGATGAAGAGAGAGATAGTCAGAGGAAGGGGGAGGAACAGGAGAGTATGGTGTAAGGGGATTGAATGAGAGATGAGAGATAGTCAGAGGAAGGGGGAGGAACAGGAGAGTATGGTGTAGATTGAATGAAAGATGAAGGTCGGAGGAAGGGGGAGGAACAGGAGAGTATGGTGTAAGGGGATTGAATGAGAGATGAAGAGAGAGATAGTCAGAGGAAGGGGGAGGAACAGGAGAGTATGGTGTAAGGGGGATTGAATGAGAGATGAAGATAGTCAGAGGAAGGGGGAGGAACAGGAGAGTATGGTGTAAGGGGGATTGAATGAGAGAAGAAGAGAGAGATAGTCAGAGGAAGGGGGAGGAACAGGAGAGTATGGTGTAAGGGGGATTGAATGAGAGATGAAGATAGTCGGAGGAAGGGGGAGGAACAGGAGAGTATGGTGTAAGGGGGATTGAATGAGAGATGAAGAGAGAGATAGTCAGAGGAAGGGGGAGGAACAGGAGAGTATGGTGTAAGGGGGATTGAATGAGATAAGATAGTCGGAGGAAGGGGGGAGGAACAGGAGAGTATGGTGTAAGGGGGATTGAATGAGAGATGAAGAGAGAGATAGTCAGAGGAAGGGGGAGGAACAGGAGAGTATGGTGTAGTTGAATGAGAGAAGAAGATAGTCGGGAGGGGGATTGAATGAATGAGAGAGAAGAGAGAGATAGTCAGAGGAAGGGGGAGGAACAGGAACAGGTGTAGAGTATGGTGTAGTCAGAGGAAGGGGGAGGAACAGGGGATTGAATGAATGAGAGATGAAGAGAGAGATAGTCAGAGGAAGGGGGAGGAACAGGAGAGTATGGTGTAAGGGGGATTGAATGAAAGATGAAGATAGTCGGAAGGGGGGAGGAACAGGAGAGTATGGTGTAAGGGGGATTGAATGAGAGATGAAGAGAGAGATAGTCAGAGGAAGGGGGAGGAACAGGAGAGTATGGTGTAAGGGGGATTGAATGAGAAGAGAGATAGTCAGAGGAAGGGGGAGGAACAGGAGAGTATGGTGTAAGGGGGATTGAATGAAAGATGAAGATAGTCGGAGGAAGGGGGGAGGAACAGGAGAGTATGGTGTAGTCAGAGGAAGGGGGAGGAACAGGAGAGTATGGTGTAAGGGGATTGAATGAGAGATGAAGATAGTCGGAGGAAGGGGGAGGAACAGGAGAGTATGGTGTAAGGGGGATTGAATGAGAGATGAAGAGAGAGATAGTCAGAGGAAGGGGGGAGGAACAGGAGAGTATGGTGTAAGGGGGATTGAATGAGAGATGAAGATAGTCAGAGGAAGGGGGAGGAACAGGAGAGTATGGTGTAAGGGGGGATTGAATGAAGATGAAGAGATAGTCAGAGGAAGGGGGAGGAACAGGAGAGTATGGTGTAAGGGGGATTGAATGAGAAGATGAAGATAGTCGGAGGAAGGGGGAGGAACAGGAGAGTATGGTGTAAGGGGGATTGAATGAGAAGATGAAGATAGTCAGAGGAAGGGGGAGGAACAGGAGAGTATGGTGTAAGGGGGATTGAATGAGAGATGAAGATAGTCAGAGGAAGGGGGAGGAACAGGAGAGTATGGTGTAAGGGGGATTGAATGAGAGATGAAGATAGAGGAAGAGGAACAGGAGAGTAGGGAGGAAGGGGGAGGAACAGGAGAGTATGGTGTAAGGGGGATTGAATGAAAGATGAAGATAGTCGGAGGAAGGGGGAGGAACAGATAGTATGGTGTAAGGGGGATTGAATGAGGAAAGATAGTTGGAGGAAGGGGGAGGAACAGGAGAGTATGGTGTAAGGGGGATTGAATGAGAGATGAAGAGAGAGATAGTCAGAGGAAGGGGGAGGAACAGGAGAGTATGGTGTAAGGGGGATTGAATGAGAGATGAAGATAGTCGGAGGAAGGGGGAGGAACAGGAGAGTATGGTGTAAGGGGGATTGAATGAGAGATGAAGAGAGATAGTCAGAGGAAGGGGGAGGAACAGGAGAGTATGGTGTAAGGGGGATTGAATGAGAGATGAAGAGAGAGATAGTCAGAGGAAGGGGGAGGAACAGGAGAGTATGGTGTAAGGGGGATTGAATGAGAGAAGAAGGGTCAGAGGAAGGGGGAGGAACAGGAGAGTATGGTGTAAGGGGGATTGAATGAGAGATGAAGATAGTCAGAGGAAGGGGGAGGAACAGGAGAGTATGGTGTAAGGGGGATTGAATGAAAGATGAAGATAGTCGGAGGAAGGGGGAGGAACAGGAGAGTATGGTGTAAGGGGGATTGAATGAGAGAAGAAGAGAGAGATAGTCAGAGGAAGGGGGGAGGAACAGGAGAGTATGGTGTAAGGGGGATTGAATGAAAGATGAAGATAGTCGGAGGAAGGGGGAGGAACAGGAGGAAGGGGGGAGAATGAACAGAAGATAGTCGGAGGAAGGGGGAGGAACAGGAGAGTATGGTGTAAGGGGGATTGAATGAGAGATGAAGAGAGAGATAGTCAGAGGAAGGGGGAGGAACAGGAGAGTATGGTGTAAGGGGATTGAATGAGAGATGAAGAGAGAGATAGTCAGAGGAAGGGGGAGGAACAGGAGAGTATGGTGTAAGGGGGATTGAATGAGAGATGAAGATAGTCGGAGGAAGGGGGAGGAACAGGAGAGGGAGATAGTCAGAGGAAGGGGGAGGAACAGGAGAGTATGGTGTAAGGGGGATTGAATGAAAGATGAAGATGAAGATAGTCGGAGGAAGGGGAGGAACAGGAGAGTATGGTGTAAGGGGATTGAATGAGAGATGAAGAGAGAGATAGTCAGAGGAAGGGGGAGGAACAGGAGAGTATGGTGTAAGGGGGATTGAATGAGAGAAGATAGAGGAAGGGGGAGGAACAGGAGAGTATGGTGTAAGGGGATTGAATGAGAGAAGAAGAAGATAGGAGGAAGGGGGAGGAACAGGAGAGTATGGTGTAAGGGGGATTGAATGAGAGATGAAGAGAGATAGTCAGAGGAAGGGGGAGGAACAGGAGAGGGTGTAGGGGGATTGAATGAGAGATGAAGAGAGATAGTCAGAGGAAGGGGGAGGAACAGGAGAGTATGGTGTAAGGGGGATTGAATGAAAGATGAAGATAGTCGGAGGAAGGGGGAGGAACAGGAGAGTATGGTGTAAGGGGGATTGAATGAGAGAAGAAGAGAGAGATAGTCAGAGGAAGGGGGAGGAACAGGAGAGTATGGGTAAGGGGGATTGAATGAAAGATGAAGATAGTCGGAGGAAGGGGGAGGAACAGGAGAGTATGGTGTAAGGGGGATTGAATGAGAGATGAAGAGAGAGATAGTCAGAGGAAGGGGGAGGAACAGGAGAGTATGGTGTAAGGGGGATTGAATGAGAGATGAAGAGAGATAGTCAGAGGAAGGGGGAGGAACAGGAGAGTATGGTGTAAGGGGGATTGAATGAAAGATGAAGAGGAACAGGAGAGTAGTCGGAGGAAGGGGGGAGGAACAGGAGAGTATGGTGTAAGGGGGATTGAATGAGAGATGAAGAGAGAGATAGTCAGAGGAAGGGGGAGGAACAGGAGAGTATGGTGTAAGGGGGATTGAATGAGAGATGAAGATAGTCGAGGAAGGGGGAGGAACAGGAGAGTATGGTGTAAGGGGATTGAATGAGAGAAGAAGAGAGAGATAGTCAGAGGAAGGGGGAGGAACAGGAGAGTATGGTGTAAGGGGATTGAATGAGAGATGAAGATAGAAGATAGTCGGAGGAAGGGATAGTCGGAGGAACAGGAGAGTATGGTGTAAGGGGATTGAATGAGAGATGAAGAGAGAGATAGTCAGAGGAAGGGGGAGGAACAGGAGAGTATGGTGTAAGGGGATTGAATGAGAGATGAAGAGAGAGATAGTCAGAGGAAGGGGGAGGAACAGGAGAGTATGGTGTAAGGGGGAGATTGAATGAGAGAATGAAGATAGAGAGATAGTCAGAGGAAGGGGGAGGAACAGGAGAGTATGGTGTAGAGGAAGGGATAGGGAGGAACAGGAGAGTATGGTGTAAGGGGATTGAATGAGAGATGAAGATAGTCGGAGGAAGGGGGAGGAACAGGAGAGTATGGTGTAAGGGGGATTGAATGAGAGATGAAGAGAGATAGTCAGAGGGAAGGGGGGAGGAACAGGAGAGTATGGTGTAAGGGGGATTGAATGAGAGATGAAGAGAGAGATAGTCAGAGGAAGGGGGAGGAACAGGAGAGTATGGTGTAAGGGGATTGAATGAGAGATGAAGAGAGAGATAGTCAGAGGAAGGGGGGAGGAACAGGAGAGTATGGTGTAAGGGGGATTGAATGAGAGATGAAGAGAGTCGATAGTCAGAGGAAGGGGGAGGAACAGGAGAGTATGGTGTAAGGGGGATTGAATGAGAGATGAAGAGAGAGATAGTCAGAGGAAGGGGGAGGAACAGGAGAGTATGGTGTAAGGGGGATTGAATGAAAGATGAAGATAGTCGGAGGAAGGGGGAGGAACAGGAGAGTATGGTGTAAGGGGGATTGAATGAGAGAAGAAGAGAGATAGTCAGAGGAAGGGGGAGGAACAGGAGAGTATGGTGTAAGGGGGATTGAATGAAAGATGAAGATAGTCGGAGGAAGGGGGGAGGAACAGGAGAGTATGGTGTAAGAATGAGAGAAGAAGAGAGAGATAGTCAGAGGAAGGGGGAGGAACAGGAGAGTATGGTGTAAGGGGGATTGAATGAGAGATGAAGAGAGAGATAGTCAGAGGAAGGGGGAGGAACAGGAGAGTATGGTGTAAGGGGGATTGAATGAGAGATGAAGATAGTCGGAGGAAGGGGGAGGAACAGGAGAGTATGGTGTAAGGGGATTGAATGAAAGATGAAGATAGTCGGAGGAAGGGGGAGGAACAGGAGAGTATGGTGTAATGGGGGATTGAATGAAGAAGAGAGAGATAGTCAGAGGAAGGGGGAGGAACAGGAGAGTATGGTGTAAGGGGGATTGAATGAGAGATGAAGATAGTCGGAGGAAGGGGGAGGAACAGGAGAGTATGGTGTAAGGGGGATTGAATGAGAGAAAGAGAGAGATAGTCAGAGGAAGGGGGAGGAACAGGAGAGTATGGTGTAAGGGGGATTGAATGAGAGATGAAGAGAGAGATAGTCAGAGGAAGGGGGGAGGAACAGGAGAGTATGGTTGAATGAGAGATAAGATAGGGATTGAATGAAAGATGAGAGAGGAAGGGGGAGGAACAGGAGAGATGGTGTAGGGGGATTGAATGAGAGATCAGAGGATAGTCAGAGGAAGGGGGAGGAACAGGAGAGTATGGTGTAAGGGGGATTGAATGAGAGATGAAGATAGTCGGAGGAAGGGGGAGGAACAGGAGAGTATGGTGTAAGGGGGATTGAATGAGAGATGAAGAGATAGTCAGAGGAAGGGGGGGAGGAACAGGAGAGTATGGTGTAAGGGGATTGAATGAGAGATGAAGAGAGAGATAGTCAGAGGAAGGGGGAGGAACAGGAGAGTATGGTGTAAGGGGGATTGAATGAGAGATGAAGAGAGATAGTCAGAGGAAGGGGGAGGAACAGGAGAGTATGGTGTAAGGGGGATTGAATGAAAGATGAAGATTGAGGAAGGGGGGAGGAACAGGAGAGTGAAGGGGGATTGAATGAGAGATGAAGAGATAGTCAGAGGAAGGGGGAGGAACAGGAGAGTATGGTGTAAGGGGATTGAATGAGAGATGAAGAGAGAGATAGTCAGAGGAAGGGGGAGGAACAGGAGAGTATGGTGTAAGGGGGATTGAATGAAAGATGAAGATAGTCGGAGGAAGGGGGAGGAACAGGAGAGTATGGTGTAAGGGGATTGAATGAGAGATGAAGAGATAGTCAGAGGAAGGGGGAGGAACAGGAGAGTATGGTGTAAGGGGGATTGAATGAGAGATGAAGATAGTCGGAGGAAGGGGGAGGAACAGGAGAGTATGGTGTAAGGGGGATTGAATGAGAGATGAAGAGAGAGATAGTCAGAGGAAGGGGGAGGAACAGGAGAGTATGGTGTAAGGGGGATTGAATGAGAGATGAAGATGAAGATAGTCAGAGGAAGGGGGAGGAACAGGAGAGTATGGTGTAAGGGGGATTGAATGAGAGATGAAGAGAGATAGTCAGAGGAAGGGGGAGGAACAGGAGAGTATGGTGTAAGGGGGATTGAATGAGAGATGAAGAGATAGTCGGAGGAAGGGGGGGAGGAACAGGAGAGTATGGTGTAAGGGGGATTGAATGAGAGATGAAGAGATAGTCAGAGGAAGGGGGAGGAACAGGAGAGTATGGTGTAAGGGGGATTGAATGAAGATGAAGAGAGAGATAGTCAGAGGAAGGGGGAGGAACAGGAGAGTATGGTGTAAGGGGGATTGAATGAGAGAAGAGAGAGATAGTCAGAGGAAGGGGGAGGAACAGGAGAGTATGGTGTAAGGGGATTGAATGAAAGATGAAGATAGTCGGAGGAAGGGGGGAGGAACAGGAGAGTATGGTGTAAGGGGGATTGAATGAAAGATGAAGAGAGAGATAGTCAGAGGAAGGGGGAGGAACAGGAGAGTATGGTGTAAGGGGGATTGAATGAAGATGAAGAGAGATAGTCAGAGGAAGATAGTCGGAGGAAGGGGGAGGAACAGGAGAGTATGGTGTAAGGGGGATTGAATGAGAGATGAAGAGAGAGATAGTCAGAGGAAGGGGGGAGGAACAGGAGAGTATGGTGTAAGGGGGATTGAATGAGAGATGAAGATTGAGGAAGAGGAACAGAGAGTATGGTGTAAGATTGAATGAGAGATAAGTCAGAGATAGTCAAGGAAGGGGGAGGAACAGGAGAGTATGGTGTAAGGGGGATTGAATGAGAGATGAAGATAGTCGGAGGAAGGGGGAGGAACAGGAGAGTATGGTGTAAGGGGGATTGAATGAGAGATGAAGAGATAGTCAGAGGAAGGGGGAGGAACAGGAGAGTATGGTGTAAGGGGGATTGAATGAGAGATGAAGATAGTCGGAGGAAGGGGGAGGAACAGGAGAGTATGGTGTAAGGGGGATTGAATGAAAGATGAAGATAGTCGGAGGAAGGGGGAGGAACAGGAGGAAGGGGGAGGAACAGAGGAGGGGGAGGAGAGTATGGTGTAAGGGGGATTGAATGAGAGAAGAAGAGAGAGATAGTCAGAGGAAGGGGGGGAACAGGAGAGTATGGTGTAAGGGGGATTGAATGAGAGATGAAGATAGTCGGAGGAAGGGGGAGGAACAGGAGAGTATGGTGTAAGGGGGATTGAATGAGAGATGAAGAGAGAGATAGTCAGAGGAAGGGGGAGGAACAGGAGAGTATGGTGTAAGGGGGATTGAATGAGAGAAGAAGATAGTCAGAGGAAGGGGGAGGAACAGGAGAGTATGGTGTAAGGGGATTGAATGAAAGATGAAGAACAGGAGAGTATGGTGTAAGGGGGATTGAATGAAGAGATGAAGATAGTCGGATTGAATGAGGGGGAGAGAGATAGTCAGAGAGTATGGTGTAAGGGGGATTGAATGAAAGATGAAGATAGTCAGAGGAAGGGGGAGGAACAGGAGAGTATGGTGTAAGGGGAAAGATTGAATGAAGAGAATGAAGATAGATAGTCAGAGGAAGGGGGAGGAACAGGAGAGTATGGTGTAAGGGGGATTGAATGAGAGATGAAGATAGTCGGAGGAAGGGGGAGGAACAGGAGAGTATGGTGTAAGGGGAGAGGATATTGAATGAAAGATGAAGATAGTCGGAGGAAGGGGGGAGGAACAGGAGAGTATGGTGTAAGGGGGATTGAATGAAAGATGAAGATAGTCGGAGGAAGGGGGAGGAACAGGAGAGTATGGTGTAAGGGGGATTGAATGAGAGATGAAGATAGTCAGGAGGAAGGGGGAATGAGGAACAGAGGAGGGGGAGGAACAGGAGAGTATGGTGTAAGGGGGATTGAATGAGAGATGAAGAGATAGTCAGAGGATAGGAACAGGAGGATGGTGTAGGGGGAATGAGAACAGAGGAAGAGGAACAGGAGAGTATGGTGTAAGGGGATTGAATGAGAGATTAGTCAAGGAAGGGGGAGGAACAGGAGAGTATGAGAGAATGAAGAGAAGAGATAGTCAGAGGAAGGGGGAGGAACAGGAGAGTATGGTGTAAGGGGATTGAATGAAAGATGAAGATAGTCAGAGGAAGGGGGAGGAACAGGAGAGTATGGTGTAAGGGGGATTGAATGAGAGATGAAGAGATAGTCAGAGGAAGGGGGAGGAACAGGAGAGTATGGTGTAAGGGGGATTGAATGAGAGATGAAGATAGTCGGAGGAAGGGGGAGGAACAGGAGAGTATGGTGTAAGGGGGATTGAATGAGAGATGAAGATAGTCAGAGGAAGGGGGGAGGAACAGGAGAGTATGGTGTAAGGGGGATTGAATGAGAGAAGAAGAGAGAGATAGTCAGAGGAAGGGGGAGGAACAGGAGTATGGTGTAAGGGGGATTGAATGGATGAGTCATGGAGGAAGGGGGAGGAACAGGAGAGTATGGTGTAAGGGGATTGAATGAGAGATGAAGATAGTCAGAGGAAGGGGGAGGAACAGGAGAGTATGGTGTAAGGGGGATTGAATGAGAGATGAAGAGAGAGATAGTCAGAGGAAGGGGGAGGAACAGGAGAGTATGGTGTAAGGGGGATTGAATGAGAGATGAAGATAGTCGGAGGAAGGGGGAGGAACAGGAGAGTATGGTGTAAGGGGGATTGAATGAAGATGAAGATAGTCAGAGGAAGGGGGAGGAACAGGAGAGTATGGTGTAAGGGGGATTGAATGAGAGATGAAGATAGTCGGAGGAAGGGGGGAGGAACAGGAGAGTATGGTGTAAGGGGATTGAATGAGAGATGAAGAGAGAGATTCAGAATGGGGGAGAACAGGAGAGTATGGTGTAAGGGGGATTGAATGAGATAAGAGAGAGATAGTCAGAGGAAGGGGGAGGAACAGGAGAGTATGGTGTAAGGGGGATTGAATGAGAGATGAAGAGAGAGAGAGATAGTCAGAGGAAGGGGGAGGAACAGGAGAGTATGGTGTAAGGGGGATTGAATGAGAGATGAAGAGATAGTCAGAGGAAGGGGGAGGAACAGGAGAGTATGTGTAAGGGGGATTGAATGAGAGATGAAGAGATAGTCAGAGGAAGGGGGAGGAACAGGAGAGTATGGTGTAAGGGGATTGAATGAGAGATAAGAAGATTGATATGAGAGATGAAGATAGTCAGAGGAAGGGGGAGGAACAGGAGAGTATGGTGTATTGAATGAGAGAAGAAGAGAGAGATAGTCAGAGGAAGGGGGGGGGAGGAACAGGAGAGTATGGTGTAAGGGGATTGAATGAGAGATGAAGAGAGAGATAGTCAGAGGAAGGGGGAGGAACAGGAGAGTATGGTGTAAGGGGGATTGAATGAGAGAAGAAGAGAGAGATAGTCAGAGGAAGGGGGAGGAACAGGAGAGTATGGTGTAAGGGGGATTGAATGAGAGATGAAGAGAGAGATAGTCAGAGGAAGGGGGAGGAACAGGAGAGTATGGTGTAAGGGGGATTGAATGAGAGATGAGGAAGAGGAACAGAAGATGGTGTAAGGGGGATTGAATAGTCAGAAGAGATAGTCAGAGGAAGGGGGAGGAACAGGAGAGTATGGTGTAAGGGGGATTGAATGAGAGAAGAAGAGAGAGATAGTCAGAGGAAGGGGGAAACAGGGGTATGGTGTAATTGAATGAAAGATGAAGATAGTCAGGGAAGGGGGGAGGAACAGGAGAGTATGGTGTAAGGGGGATTGAATGAGAGATGAAGAGATAGTCAGAGGAAGGGGGAGGAACAGGAGAGTATGGTGTAAGGGGGATTGAATGAGAGATGAAGAGAGAGATAGTCAGAGGAAGGGGGAGGAACAGGAGAGTATGGTGTAAGGGGGATTGAATGAGAGATGAAGATAGAGGATAGGAACAGGAGGAAGGGGGAGAATGAGAATGAAGGAGAGTAGTCAGTGGTGTAAGGGGGATTGAATGAGAGATGAAGATTCAGAGGAAGGGGGAGGAACAGGAGAGTATGTATTGAGAAGGGGGATTGAATGATGAGAGATGAAGAGATAGTCAGAGGAAGGGGGAGGAACAGGAGAGTATGGTGTAAGGGGGATTGAATGAGAGATGAAGAGAGAGATAGTCGGAGGAAGGGGGGAGGAACAGGAGAGTATGTTGTAAGGGGGATTGAATGAGAGATGAAGAGAGAGATAGTCAGAGGAAGGATTAGGATGAGTATGATGGATAAAGGGCTAGAGGTGAGAACGAGAGGAAAATAGTATTGACGTCTGCTGAAAAGCTTCACATACACTGTTTCCACCCCGCTGAGCCACACACACACACACACACACACACACACACACACACACACACACACACACACACACACACACACACACACACACACACACACACACACACACACACACACACACACACACACACACACACACACACACACACACACACACACACACACACACACACACACACACAAAGAGTTCAATCTTGGTTTCATCAGACCAGAGAATCTTGTTTCTCATGGTCTGAGAGTCTTTAGGTGCCTTTTGACAAACTCCAAGCGGGCTGTCATGTGCCTTTTACTGAGGAGTGGCTTCCATCTGGCCACTCTAGCATAAAAGCCTGATTGGTGGAGTCCTGCAGAAATGGTTGTCCTTCTGGAAGGTTCTCCCATCTCCACAGAGGAACTCTAGAGCTCTGTCAGTGACCATCAGGTTCCTTGTCACCTCCCCGACCAAGGCCCTTCTCCCCCTATTCTCAGTTTGGCTGGGCGGCCAGCTCTAGGAAGAGTCTTGGGGGTTTCAAACTTCTTCCATTTAAGAATGATGAAGGCCACTGTGTTCTTGGGGACCGTCAATGCTGCCTTGACACAATCCTGTCTCGAAGCTCTACGGACAATTCCTTCAACCTCATGGCTTGGTTTTTGCTCTGACATGTACTGTCAACTGTGGGACCTTATATAGACAGGTGTGTGTCTTTCCAAATTATGTACAATCAATTTAATTTACTACAAGTGGACTCCAATCAAGTTGTAGAAACTTCTCAAGGATGATCAATGGAAATTTTCGAGTCTCATAGCAAAGAGTCTGAATACTTATATAAATAAGGTATTTATGTTTACTAAAAACCTGTTTTCGCTTTGTCATTATGGGGTATTGTGTGTAGATTTTAGAAAAAGGCTGTTACATAACAACATGTGGAAAAAGCCAAGGGGTCTGAATACGTTCCGAAGGCCCTGTATGTGAGTTGGGAGGGTTCACCACTACGCCCTAGTTAAGATCTAGTCCCAGATCCCCATTATCCACAGACACAAACATGGCTGTACATCAAACTGCCGGCCCCTCGGACCCAGTTCTGGGCTGGCCCCTCGGACCCAGTTCTGGGCTGGCCCCTCGGACCCAGTTCTGGGCTGGCCCCTCGGACCCAGTTCTGGGCTGGCCCCTCGGAACCCAGTTCTGGGCTGGCCCCTCGGAACCCAGTTCTGGGCTGGCCCCTCGGAACCCAGTTCTGGGCTGGCCCCTCGGACCCAGTTCTGGGCTGGCCCCTCGGACCCTGTTCTGGGCTGGCCCCTCGGACCCAGTTCTGGGCTGGCCCCTCAGACCCAGTTCTGGGCTGGCCCCTCGGACCCAGTTCTGGGCTGGCCCAAGCCCATAAAACAGCACTAACAGTGTTCCTCTCCTTCACTTCCTCTCTAATCATCCCTGAAAAAGCCTTTTAGCAGAGCCTTCCAAGCTGTCTCTCTCCACTCCATCCCTAAACTTCTAGTGGGGAGAGTCTGCTGTTCTATCCCTCGCCCTATTGAACCTCACCTCAGTCAGAGCAGGATAAACACAGGGAGTCAATGAGGACAGGCTCACTACCGCCACCCCCTGTTGAGAAGGGGAATTACAGCCAATTACAGTGCGAGATAACACAAGAGATCCAATACTGCCTACCTCTGGTCACACTGGCAGAACAGGACACAGGGACACGTGGTCACGCTCTGCATGCTCTACTCTGCCCACCCCAGTGCTTCTTCAAGCCCACTCGACCAGAGCCTGTTTGGACATGACAGATCTAAACCACAGCTGGCATCGTCGATCCTTAATCATTTACACTGACAATGAGGAGATTTTTGGCTGGATTTTTCTACGCTGTCACAGAGTCGCAGGGATGAGTTTTGTTTTGGTGTTTGTGTGTAAAAAAGGGGTCATTTGTGGCTACATCATCAACAGACAACAACAGTGTCTAGTAGATAGACGAGACAGAGACTTGTCTGATTAGAAGTGTGTCTATGGGTGTGTGTGAGTTTAAATGTTTTGTCATTTATGAGACGCTCTTAACCAGAGCGACTTACAGCAATTAGTGTCTATATTTATCCAGAACAGAGCACTCAAGAACACCCACACAGGAAGGAATTAGGCATTGCATCACTGATGACAAAATCACGCTGTAGCCAGAAAATAATGGGATTACACAATATATTTGTTTCATATGGGGTCACTGGCCAGCTCCTGAAAATGCACACGCCTGAACACAATAATACACACACATGCATGCACGTGAAAGAACATACAACACTCCTTCCGTGGCCTCCAACTGCTCTTAAACGCTAGTAAAACCAAATGCATGCATTTCAACCGTTCGCTGCCTGCACCCGCACACCTGACCAGCATCACCACCCTGGATGGTTCCAACCTTGAATATGTGGACATCTATAAGTACCTAGGTGTCTGGCTAGACTGTAAACTCTCCTTCCAGACTCACATCAAACATCTCCAATCTAAAATCAAATCTAGAGTCGGCTTTCTATTCCGCAACAAAGCCTCCTTCACTCACGCTGCCAAATTTACCCTGATTATCCTACCGATCCTCGACTTCGGCGATGTCATCTACAAAATAGCTTCCAATACTCTACTCAGCAAACTGGATGCAGTTTATCACAGTGCCATCCGTTTTGTTACTAAAGCACCTTATACCACCCACCACTGCGACCTGTATGCTCTAGTCGGCTGGCCCTCGCTACATATTTGTCGCCAGACCCACTGGCTCCAGGTCATCTACAAGTCCATGCTAGGTAAAGCTCCGCCTTATCTCAGTTCACTGGTCACGATGGCAACACCCACCCATAGCACGCGCTCCAGCAGGTGTATCTCACTGATCATCCCTAAAGCCAACACCTCATTTGGCCGCCTTTCGTTCCAGTACTCTGCTGCCTGTGACTGGAACGAATTGCAAAAATCGCTGAAGTTGGAGATTTATCTCCCTCACCAACTTTAAACATCTGCTATCTGAGCAGCTAACCGATCGCTGCAGCTGTACATAGTCTATTGGTAAATAGCCCACCCATTTTCACCTACCTCATCCCCATACTGTTTTTATTTATTTACTTTTCTGCTCTTTTGTACACCAGTATCTCTACCTGTACATGACCATCTGATCATTTATCACTCGTGTTAATCTGCAAAATTGTAATTATTCACCTACCTCCTCATGCATTTTGCACACAATATATATAGACTCTCTTTTTTTCCTTACTGTGTTATTGACTTGTTAATTGTTTACTCCATGTGTAACTCTGTGTTGTCTGTTCACATTGCTATGCTTTATCTTGGCCAGGTCGCAGTTGTAAATGAGAACTTGTTCTCAACTAGCCTACCTGGTTAAATAAAGGTGAAATAAATGAATAATAAAAATAGAAAAACACATAAGCATGCACGCTTACACACTAACAAACACACAGCAAAATAGGGGACAGTGGAGCATTTAACTCTTTACACACCGTGCAATGACACCCTTTAAAATGGTACAAGAATATTTCTCATCTAAAATAACAGTGACCTTTAATTTACTGTCAACGACACTCACAGTATAGCCCCGCCAGAAGGACTGGATGAGAACAGCAGCATGCTGGTCTGACAGCAGTAGGGAGAGAGGGATGGGAGGTCTGGGACTGGGAGAGGGAGGGAGAAGAGAGGAGGGGATGGAGAGAGGAGAGGGCAGCGTGTGGGTCACCTCTGTTCATAAGGGCAGCATCAGCCTAAGGTGCAAGTTTGTGCCACTGTGTGTGTGTGTGTGTGTGTGTGTGTGTGTGTGTGTGTGTGTGTGTGTGTGTGTGTGTGTGTGTGTGTGTGTGTGTGTGTGTGTGTGTGTGTGTGTGTGTGTGTGTGTGTGTGTGTGTGTGTGTGTGTGTACATGCATACATATTCCGTGTGATTTCTGATATGACTTTCTTGCTCTGTGTTATGTTTGCGTATACACTTTATTAAGTCTCCTGCAACTCACTGTATCCTGAGCCAGTCCTTGACAAATGGGATCTCATGGAAGTCCACAGGGGCCTGTCCCTGCCGGCGGGGGTTCCGACTACAGTGAGAGAGAAGAAAAGGCTTTGGAACAGACCGTAGCAGACAGAATATTAAGCTTAGTTTCACACAAAGACAAACTCCAGTCATAGTTTCGTAACACCAATCCATTTTTGAGACAGACTTTATTTTTTAATGGTAAAAGCAATGGCTTAGCACTCAGAAGATAAACAGGTGGCAGAAAGTTCAGACATTGTCAAAGATTTTTACTAAATCAACTGAGAATGGAAGAGAGCAAAGGGGGCATGCAGGCAGTCTTACTTGTACAGCCACTCAGTTAGGAAGTCACAAGCGTTGAATGCTGTTCTTTTCCTCTTAAACAGGTAAAAGGATGACAATGTTACTGTAGTGTAATAATCTGCAGAGCTCTACAGAAGTAGGCTACAATATAATCATCATTATCATAGTATAATCAGTGCTTGAAGTCATATTAAATAAGTCCTAGTACTAGTTTTGGGTGTCGTGATTCATGTTAGAGACAATATTTCAGAAGAGGTGATCATACATCCTGTCACTCTATAATTCAAAGTTGTTTATGTAGTACAGTCAGGGGAAGCAAACTATTAAAATACTGTAGTGGATTCTAGTTTGGTGGTCTGTAGTGTTCTGCAGGGCCACATTGATATCTAGTAAATTGCCATTATATCATGTTAGTGTTATTGTGTGATAGAGGCCTAGTGCCAGTACCTCCAGGCAGTGTTGTCTCTGGGCCTCTCTCAGCATGGCCTCCAGTCCAGGCAGTAGCACTGGGAACACGGACCCCTCCAGAAACTGGGTGATTGGGCCTGGGGCAGACATGGGAATGGATCAACACAAGTGGGGTAAGAGTGGCCTTTCTGCCATGCAAAGGGACATTTCACTCCAACTGTAGCCTAAAACACTGTTTTGGTACTATTATTGGGGAGTAAAATCAAGACAGACTTGAAACATTATTATCCTCTACTGTGCTTAGAGAGCTAATTAAACAGGAAAGTATTGTTCCTGATAAAAGCATAGATTATGTATAGCGATTGAGGGGGGAAAGCAGTATCGGGTCTTGCACCAGAAACACTGAGGCTACAGGACACTAGTCTACTTCCGTCTACTTCCTGTGCCATAAACGTCAAGACCTCTTGGCAGAGGCAATGCTATGTTTAGCACATACAAAAGAAGCTACAGTTTTAAGTGGTTTGAAAGTCACGTTGATGGAGCTGGGGAGTGGATGCAGGGTGTGTGGTCTGAGGCTGTCTGTGGCAGGAGGAGGGAGGTTTGTCCAAGGCAGAGTATCCAGCAAGGGCAGAGTGGCTCAGAAGGGGGTCAACATGCTTCACAGGATCATCATCCACAGCAACCTAGAAAGCCATACAGCACCATGTAGACAAACATATCGTTTTCTTTTGACAAATTAATTGTTGAATTTGAATTTATTTACTGAAGTGCAATTATTGTTGTCTGCCTTACCTTAGCTGACATGAGACCATAGAAGACAGGAGAGTGCTTGCTGGCGCTGTACTGGGAGACATGAGTGCTCACTGAACCACTGTCTGTCCAAGCAGCGCTGGGTGGACTGGGCTGCTCCGAATCATATTCTGGTTGCACACAACAATGAAAACGCCATTTTTATTTATATTTTAGTCGACAACATGCATACCGGTATTTACAATTAACTCTCAAGCGAAGCATACCTTACCTTCACAGACTTGTTGCCACAATGATTTCTTAGCACCAATCATTTTTGCCATTCTGAAGCAGTTGCTAAGAACGCGTCGTTGGTTGTCAAGGAAAAACGTATCTTCGTACTTCCGGTTTAATATACGAATAATATTTTTGATTAACACATTTCTCTTAGCCCCCCAAAAAACTAATTTTAAACACCATTAGAAAATACGTATAACGGCACAACAAGTCTTTAAAAGAAACCAATGGCAAACAAGCAGGGGCTTTTCCTAAAAACAAATATCCCACGTCAGCCACTGGAGGGCAGCAGCTCCTGCTGACTCAGACAGACGGAACCAAAGAGGGAGTATTATTACACTGGCTCAGGTTGAATCATAATCGCGCCATCTCAAATCAAACAGTAATATGAGCCGCTCAGTCATGTTGTCAACAAGGCAGCACGGTGCATCGTCCACAAAATTGTATTTTTCATGAAATACATGTTTGAATTTAACTAGATTTAATTGAGAAGGCAGATAAAGCATTTTTTAAAATCAAAAGCAATCAATGTTGTGAAAGCTTGTGAAAACAAAATCCTACTCATCAGTCCACGTGCTTAGTTACATCACTTTTGTTATGAGCCGACTTTGCCGTCGGCCATAGTGGGGCACCTGGCTCATGCCCGGGAGGCAGCCCGATTCCAAAACGGAATCGGGACTCTACTTGCAGTAGGATCCTAGGGACGGCCCTACCCTACTTGCAGTAGGATCCTAGGGATGGCCCTACCCTACTTGCAGTAGGATCCTAGGGATGGCCCTACACTACTTGCAGTAGAGTCCAACGCTAAACAGATTGAATTGGGACATGCCCGTGGCATTAATACAACTCCTTCATTCCTACATATGATCTACTACTCTGTATTTTGACCAATGAAGCTTATGGTTATATCGAAGACAGTTTGAATTACGATTCATGTGGTGTATTATGATTGTTGGGTGTATTATAAACTTATAAGAAAATTGGGATTAGAAGAAAAGCCCTGAAATTTAACTCTGGACTTCAAAGCCACTTCCGCTGCGTTTTTATCCCACCAGGGACTGATTTAGACCTCGGTCACTGGGCGGGTGCAATTAATGATAAGGTAGAACAGAAAACCAGCAGGCTCTGGACCTCATGGGGTGAGTTAAGTACCCCTGCCCTATAGTGAGCTCTTATTCTAAGAGCATTCACCATCTAATGCAGGGGTGTCAAACTCATTCCATGGAGGGCCTATTGTCTGCAGGTTTTTGTTTATTCTTTTCAATTAAGCCCTAGACAACCAAGTGAGGGGAGTTCTTTAGTAATTAGTAAGATTAACTCATCAATCAAGTACAAGGGAGGAGCGAAAACCTGCAGACAGTCAGCCCTCCATGGGATGAGTTTGACACCTGTAATCTAAATGGTACATTTGCACTCATCCTCTCCCTGCTGCCATTCCAAAACCACAATCCCCCCCAGATGTGACCCCAAAGCAGCATTTAAATAAAAAACCAAGTCTTTATTAGGTAAAATATCACATGCATCAAAAGCTCTCAAAATGTAATTCTTTAGGAATATATTCTAAATGCGGTTTAGCTACCTCAGGATGAGAGCAGCGACAAAATAAACGAAAACACATTTAAAAACAAATGAAAAACACATCTGTACTGTCCCAAGATGTTTCCAAAATGCACTGAAAAGCTTTTTGATAAAAATACATTGCAGTAACTAATTATCTTAAAAATAAATAGGATCATTAAATCATTTTTTGTACATTTACTTTCTGGTCCACACAAAACTCATTTATACCTACCCCATCTAGTTTTTTACACAAATTGTGAGGACTTGTGCAACACACATTTCATTTACCGGCATCATTTGTCATTATTCTCAACTACAAATGGTAAAAGTCAAACATAATTACACTTACAATGGGTAATACAAATCATAGAAATATTGACAAGGTGTACCCTTTTTTCATAAAGCAACACTGATAAAATCTCATTCTTAAAAAAGGACCAACTATTAACAATGAAATATACAGATTACATTCCTGCAGGGAGTAGAAGGGATTATGCGCTATCCGGGATCCTTGGGATGGCCCTACCCTAAACTCTAACCTCAACTTCAATGGGGTGATGTCAGAGTTAGGACATCCCAAGGATCCCCTTTTCCGGAGTAGAAGCTCTAGTAGAGGATGTTATAATGACTGTGCAAGGAGCAGCCAAACCATTGGCTCGCTGCACTAGAAGAAGCCAAACCATTGGCTGTCAGTCTCACTCTCATTAACACCTCAGTCTGGACTCCACAGAGCTTCAAGACCAAATCTTAACTTGAGATACACATGTATCAACTCATTAAAAGTCTGTCCTTGTGTGCAACATGTTCTATAGGAGAGAGATAGAGCTTAGTTTTCATGGCTGTGTGGATGCATAAAGTCATGGCGAACAGAGTGTTGTAGAGTCCAAAGAACGGTAGTAGTCCTGTCTGTGTCCTGCGAGTCCACTGACCATGTTAGCTGGCCCTGCAGACTGACCAACCAACAGCAGCAGAGAGAAGTAGCTTTGTATCAAGAGAAGAGAGGCCTATACAGTGTCATGTAGGCCCAGTGTGTGTGAGGCCTATAGAAAACGTCATTTAGGCCCAGTGTGTGTGAGGCCTATAGAAAACGTCATTTAGGCCCAGTGTGTGTGAGGCCTATAGAAAACGTCATTTAGGCCCAGTGTGTGTGAGGCCTATAGAAAACGTCATTTAGGCCCAGTGTGTGTGAGGCCTATATAAAACGTCATTTAGGCCCAGTGTGTGTGAGGCCTATAGAAAACGTCATTTAGACCCAGTGTGTGAGGCCTATAGAAAACGTCATTTAGACCCAGTGTGTGTGAGGCCTATAGAAAACGTCATTTAGGCCCAGTGTGTGTGAGGCCTATAGAAAACGTCATTTAGGCCCAGTGTGTGTGAGGCCTATAAAACGAAAATAGAAAACGTCATTTAGGCCCAGTGTGTGTGAGGCCTATAGAAAACGTCATGTAGGCCCAGTGTGTGTGAGGCCTATAGAAAACGTCATTTAGGCCCAGTGTGTGTGAGGCCTATAGAAAACGTCATTTAGGCCCAGTGTGTGTGAGGCCTATAGAAAACGTCATTTAGGCCCAGTGTGTGTGAGGCCTATAGAAAACGTCATGTAGGCCCAGTGTGTGTGAGGCCTATAGAAAACGTCATTTAGGCCCAGTGTGTGTGAGGCCTATAGAAAACGTCATTTAGGCCCAGTGTGTGTGAGGCCTTTAGGCCCAGTGTGTGTGAGGCCTATAGAAAACGTCATTTAGGCCCAGTGTGTGTGAGGCCTATAGAAAACGTCATTTAGGCCCAGTTCTGTGGCTTTGATCCTGAAATTCCATCAGAATCCACAAGGGGTTTTCAAAGAAACATCCAATTCAAAATAAAACCTGATTAAAACACCAACCAAATCAGACAGGATGTGTAAGGAAATAAAAAGATGTGTGTAGTCCGTTTCATCTCGAGGTCACAGGCTCCTGTGGTTGAGTGAGAGTGGCAGAGGAACACGCTCCTCCAAAAACCAAAGGGTTATGACCTGGAGGGCTAATTCAGTGCAAGAGCAGGTTTAAGGAGGAGGGACTGGGACCGAGCTTCTCCTACCTTCACTCTTCTCTTCTCTTTCACATTCCCTGACATTTCATTACAGTCCATTCTTTCATTCTTTTACCATTTCAGTACTAAAACAAAACACCCCTTGGACACATTCTAGCATAAATCAAACACCCAACCCCATACTTCTGAAGTCACTCGTTTATATCAGTCTCGGTTTTCCCGGCCTCCTCCATTTAGAAAATATGTCCAGTATTATATACAGATAGCAGAGAAATGCAGTTCAAATGGCCGCCATCCTGCCTCACTGGATGCGTGGTTCTCCGTGGACTCTGAAGCGGTAGAGGCAGGTGTACTCGGGGTGACCCCAGTTGGTCAGCACCCGCACCTCGATGATCTGGAAGGCCCTTTCGTTCTTCTCCTGGATGGAAGGGACATAGTGAGGAGTGATAAGTATTGAATCTCAAAGTATCAGATTTTTGACAAAGTAAAGAAAGAGCCAGAGAGAGGTATATAGTATGCAAGATGGTGAGAGGTTTTTTGTGTGTGTTTGTTGGCGTATGCACATGAGTGTGTATAAATTGATGTCATTTCTTGTGTTTACCATGACAGGGAAGTTCTGCATTGAGTCTCCGTCCTCCTGGTAGGTGTATTGACCCAACAGCTTTCCCTCCTCCTGATACTCATCATCCAGACCCTGAAAGCACACAGAAACCAGTCAGTGATGTCAGGCAGGAGACTGAGGCTGAGACCATAGATGCCCATGACCAACAGAAGGCACTCCATGTAGTTGCTGATATTACCAGTACGTAGGTATGTGTCTTATGTAGACAGTGTAGTTGCTGATACTTCCAGTACGTGTGTGTGTGTGTCTTACGTAGACAGTGTAGTTGCTGATAGTCAGTAGGTATGTGTCTTTTGTAGACAGTGTAGTTTCTGATACTTCCAGTACGTGTGTGTGTCTTACGTAGACAGTGTAGTTGCTGATAGTCAGTAGGTATGCGTCTTATGTAGACAGTTTAGTTTCTGATACTTCCAGTACGTGTGTGTGTGTGTCTTACATAGTGTAGTTGCTGATTTTGCCAGTACACGTGTGTGTGTTTCTTACATAGACAGTGTAGTTGCTGATTTTGCCAGTACGCGTATGTGTTTCTTCCATAGACAGTGTAGTTGCTGATACTTCCAGTATGTGTGTGTGTGTGTTAAGTAGACAGTGTAGCTGTTTATATTGCCAGTACGCGCGTGTGTATCATAAATACAGTGTAGTTGCTGATATTGCCAGTGCGCGTGTGTGTGTGTCTTACATAGACAGTGTAGTTGCTGATACTTCCAGTATGTGTGTGTGTCTTAAGTAGACAGTGTAGTTGTTTATATTGCCAGTACACGCGTGTGTATCATACATACAGTGTAGTTGCTGATATTGCCAGTGCGCGTGTGTGTGTCTTACATAGACAGTGTAGTTGCTGATTTTGCCAGTAAGTGTGTGTGTGTGTCTTACGTAGACAGTGTAGTTGCTGATATTGTCAGTACACGCGTGTATGTGAGTCTTACGTAGACAGTGTAGTTGCTGATATTGTCAGTACACGCGTGTATGTGAGTCTTACGTAGACAGTGAAGTTGCTGATATTGTCAGTACACGCGTGTGTGTGTGTGTCTTGCGTAGACAGTGTAGTTGCTGATATTGTCAATACACGCGTGTATGTGAGTCTTACGTAGACAGTGTAGTTGCTGATATTGTCAGTACACGCGTGTATGTGAGTCTTACGTAGACAGTGTAGTTGCTGATATTGTCAGTACACGCGTGTATGTGAGTCTTACGTAGACAGTGAAGTTGCGCGGAGCGCTGGCGATGTTGCCGGTAGGGGACATGGCCTTCGGGATGTGCTCCAGACAGAAGGCTGTGGGGAGGATCCTCAGGGACAACCGGATGACCAGGTAACCATGAGAACCTTTAAACGCCCAGCAGTTCCCTGGATACACATCAGGCTGAGGGAAGGGGAAAGGATGATGGACGGAGGGAGGAAGAGATGGTAAGACATGTTAGAGTCACTGATAAACATCTCCACAAGATAATCCCTGTCCTGTTCAAATTTACAAGACTAATGATGTAGTTGTTGAAATAACTTTCAACATTTACCATTATCTACAAATAAAAACACTGATAAAGAGGAAACAACGTCCCCTGGTGGTGTTGAAAACAACAGCTTCTTTCTGGAATAACTATTGAATCAGTGTCTTCTAAGCAGCTCAGCAGCTATTCCTGGATTGCAGCTATTGTTGGAATGTGTTTTTATTTGTACACTGTGTTTGTGACCTGGAACAATAAAGCTTCTGAAGGTTTGAATTGGAGAGCTCACCTGGATGGCGACGCGGGGCGACTGGGAGAAGTACCAGAGGGGCACGCTGAACAGACTCATGAGGGCCGTCTTTGTCTCGTACGTCTCCGAGCAGCGCGTGCTTAGGATGCTACCACCTGACCGCACAGACACATGACCACATTACATCATTACCACAGCTCAACCACAATAGATTCCTTTCTATTTCTACGCAGGAAGACCACATTGGAAATACATGTCTTAAGGTTTATGAGTGTTATCTGCTGGGAATAAGTGGATCTTTATTTAATCAACCAATCAATCAATGAAAGAATGGGAGCAAGAAAGACATTCTTATTCAATCTTAGGTCAAAATGTATACGGGGTGATGTCAGAGTTAGGACATGTATACGAGTCCACACAAGACAAACGTCAGACACACAAGACAAACGTCAGACCACTCAGTTCATCTGGCCACTAATCTGATGTCTCTAATGGAGCCCTCTGTGCCTGTCCAATCCACACAGGCCATTAGTATGACAAACAGGTGTATTGTCCATGGAGCCAGACTACCTGAGCTTTGGTCTCTAATGCCCTACTACCCTCTTCACTACTGTTATACCAGTACCATTCATACTGAAATGGCACACTATTCCCTTAGTACACTACTTTTGACCTGGCACCCTATTCCCTTTATAGTGCACTACTTTTGTCCTGGTCAAAAGTAGGACACCATAGGCATCCTATTCCCTTCATAGTAGAGCACTATATAGGGAATAGGGTGCCATTTGGGACAAACCCTCAGTGCTGGCTGCTGTATAGTTATGTAACACTAGGCTAGGATAATCCTTCCATTATAAACCACCATCATGGAGCTGGCTGTAACCCACAGGATGGGTCTGAACCACAGGGTGGTCCTGTTTATGGACATGTCAACAGACTGGCTCTAACCCATAGAGTGGTTCTGTTCATGGACATGTCAACAGGCTGGCTCTAACCCACAGAGTGGTTCTGTTCATGGACATGTCAACAGGCTGGCTCTAACCCACAGAGTGGTTCTGTTCATGGACATGTCAACAGACTGGCTCTAACCCACAGAGTGGTTCTGTTCATGGACATGTCAAAAGGCTGGCTCTAACCCACAGAGTGGTTCTGTTCATGGACATGTCAACAGGCTGGCTCTAACCCACAGAGTGGTTCTGTTCATGGACATGTCAAAAGGCTGGCTCTGACCCACAGAGTGGTTCTGTTCATGGACATGTCAAAAGGCTGGCTCTAACCCACAGAGTGGTTCTGTTCATGGACATGTCAAAAGGCTGGCTCTAACCCACAGAGTGGTTCTGTTTATGGACATGTCAAAAGGCTGGCTCTAACCCACAGGGTGGTCCTGTTCATGGACATGTCAAAAGGCTGGCTCTAACCCACAGAGTGGTTCTGTTTATGGACATGTCAAAAGGCTGGCTCTAACCCACAGGGTGGTCCTGTTTATGGACATGTCAAAAGGCTGGCTCTAACCCACAGAGTGGTTCTGTTCATGGACATGTCAAAAGGCTGGCTCTAACCCACAGGGTGGTCCTGTTCATGGACATGTCAAAAGGCTGGCTCTAACCCACAGAGTGGTTCTGTTTATGGACATGTCAAAAGGCTGGCTCTAACCCACAGGGTGGTCCTGTTTATGGACATGTCAAAGAGTGGTTCTGTTCATGGACATGTCAAAAGGCTGGCTCTAACCCACAGAGTGGTTCTGTTCATGGACATGTCAACAGGCTGGCTCTAACCCACAGAGTGGTTCTGTTCATGTCTCTCTTTACCTCCAGACTCCAAGGCGTAGTCCACTAGGCCCGTTCTATCCTGGGAGTAGAGTTTCAGGGCATTCTGGACGATCAGCTGCACTTGCTAGGGGAGAGAGAGACAGAGGCAGGGACGGGGGGTTAGGATGTGTGTATGGTTGGATACCTTTAGCAGAGACTCTGCCATGCACCTCCACACACAATGACTCCTCGTCTCATTGACAATCATGACCACTTAAAGTAACAGTCATCATATAGTGAAAGTACATCATATAGGAAGGTGGTTTCCAAAACCCAAATTAAACCTACTCCTGATCCACTATTCACAAAGCATCTCAGAGTAGTAGTGCTGAATGATCCAAGATCAGTTTAGCCTTTTAGATCATAAAGCATAAGGTTATATGGTCAGATCCTAGATCAGCACTCCTACCCTGAGAAACTTTGTGGATGCGGGCCGTGAAGTCAAAAGCATGCTCTATGGAGAATCTGGGTCCAGGACAACGGTCCATCATGAAATAAATCATGATAATGAAGCCGTTCCTCTGATGACAGTGAGTAGCACTGGGTTAACGACAACAAAGAGTCCCTATAGTGGAGTGTGTAGTCTACCTCCTCAGACAGTCCCTCGCCCACAGCGGTGTGTTGGACACTCTGTGTAATAGCCTGGGTCTGGGTGGTGATGACTGCAGCCCTGGCCTCAGCCTCCGTCCGGGCCTCGGCCCTGCTCTGCTCCAGCTGCAGCGACACGTTCCTCAGGATGCTGAGCTCCAGGTTGGTCAGGAGGGTCTGCAGGTCGGCCCCGCTCACGTAGCGCGACGACAGCCACTGGAGGAGTCCCGCGGGGATGTCTGGTTCTCCCTGGTGGGTCTGGTCGTCAGAGCCGTAGAACAGGGCCTGCAGCTCCCGCCTCACCTGGGCGGACACCTGGGCGGACACCTGGGAGGGAGAGGTGAGACACCATGTGTGAGGGGCTGTAACTGCAGAATACATATACCATCATGTAGAAGTTCTGTTCAGTAACAGCACAGTACAGGCTGTCATTTGGAAGAATGACATTATATTGCAAAGGTAATGTACAACTACTATAATAAAGGCTGAGCTATATCAGCGCAAGCTACAGTAAACACTAAAAGCAGTAAACAGACAGTTGTCTCCCATACTCACCGTTTCCTGGATTGTGTTCAGCTGCTCACATTTCCCCTGACATCCCATCACCCCCTGCAGGTCGCCCCTGATCCGACCCAGCTCCCCCTCCAGCCTCTGCACCTCCGCCAGCAAAGCAGCAGGGGCCTCCGGGTCCACATCCACACTGAGGCAGAGAAAAGAGAAATCCAGTTGGAAGATTCCCTGATGTCTGGCTTATTACCTCCTGATTCCAGGAAGCTTCTGACCAACATTTCTGATAAACAAGTTCTGAGAAACTGACACAAATTTTGCAACCCTGGACTTGGCTCCACACTTCAAAAAATATAAATGTTTGCATGCTGTAAAAAAAAAAAAACTAACTCCAATACACTGGCTCTACTGTTTGATTTAATAATGGACCACCAATGTTTCAGTCATAAGACATTAAAACATTGTGGGGAAAATGAAGAGAAAATGAAGAGAATCCGTGTGCAAGAGTTTCTTTCCCCATGAAATGGAGTGCAGGTGTAAGTTCTGCACTATATCATCTATGGACGTTAAGCCAGTGACCGTGAACCTACCTGACAGGGACAGAGGCAGGGGCTGGTGTGGCTGTCTCCTCTCTCTCTTCCTTCCTCTGTTTCTGTTGCACCGCCTGAAATACAACCTCATTCAAATACAGTACAGTACTGTAATATAAATGAAAATGTACAGTACTGTAATATAAATGAAAATGTACAGTACTGTAATATAAATGAAAATGTACAGTACCGTAATATAAATGAAAATGTACAGTACTGTAATATAAATGAAAATGTACAGTACTGTAATATAAATGAAAATGTACAGTACCGTAATATAAATGAAAATGTACAGTACTGTAATATAAATGAAAATGTACAGTACTGTAATATAAATGAAAATGTACAGTACTGTAATATAAATGAAAATGTACAGTACTGTAATATAAATGAAAATGTACAGTACTGTAATATAAATGAATGGCCAATAAGCTACAATACAGCATGTGTTGACATGAACACTTTCAGCACGGGCATTATATGTCATCACCATTAACCTAAAAGGACAGGGACATGCTGACCAGATGACTAGACTTGTATGAGTGTGTGTCATACTGTATGTATTCAAATTAACTACATTTACATTTAAGTCATTTAGCAGACGCTCTTATCCAGAGCGACTTACAAATTGGGATGATGTATGTACGGACTGGTGCCAGAACCGGTTTGTTCCTGTTTGTGTTCCTATGGGTGGGTAATGTGATGTGTGGGTCTTGTATGTGTCAGTCAGTAAGAAGCTTGTGAGACTGCACCTCAAGCTTAGCTGTTAGCCTGCTAAGATCTAGTGGTGTGTGTTCAGATGACCTGTGGAGGTAACGTATGCTTCTGGATGGATGCATTTGATCTCACAGAGTTTCATTCATAGTCTGGTGTGCATTTCCCATTTCCTCAGTCTCAACTGCCAGGACCTGTATGTTCCTGTATGTATTGGGATATGTAGGTAATGGGGTATTGCGTGTATTTCTCAGTAATAGACGTTACCTCTGTTTTAGTAGCGAGGACCTGCAGCAGCCCCTCCAGCTCAGCTAGCCGTGTCTCCTGACTCTGCTGCTGCTGAACCCTCTGCTCTTCAGTCTGCACAGGAGGGAGGAGAGAGGGAGAGAAAGAGAGGAGAAAAGACTGAAATCTGACCCTACATAAAAAGCACAAATCTGTACAGTTATCAATTAAAATGTTGAAGCTCAACCCTCTGATCAGCCCTGCAACCAAGCTCCAACCCCATCCCTGCCACCAAGCCCCAACCCCATCCCTGCCACCAAGCTCCAACCCCATCCCTGCCACCAAGCTCCAACCCCATCCCTGCCACCAAGCCCCAACCCCATCCCTGCCACCAAGCCCCAACCCCATTCCTGCCACCAAGCCCCAACCCCATTCCTGCCACCAAGTCCCAACCCCATTCCTGCCACCAAGTCCCAACCCCATTCCTGCCACCAAGCCCCAACCCCATTCCTGCCACCAAGCCCCAACCCCATTCCTGCCACCAAGCCCCAACCCCATTCCTGCCACCAAGCCCCAACCCCATTCCTGCCACCAAGCCCCAACCCCATTCCTGCCACCAAGCCCCAACCCCATTCCTGCCACCAAGTCCCAACCCCATTCCTGCCACCAAGCCCCAACCCCATCCCTGCCACCAAGCCCCAACCCCATCCCTGCCACCAAGCCCCAACCCCATTCCTGCCACCAAGCCCCAACCCCATCCCTGCCACCAAGCCCCAACCCCATCCCTGCCACCAAGCCCCAACCCTGCCACCAAGCCCCAAACCCATTCCTGCCACCAAGCCCCAACCCCATCCCTGCCACCAAGCCCCAACCCCATTCCTGCCACCAAGCCCCAACCTCATTCCTGCCACCAAGCCCCAACCTCATTCCTGCCACCAAGCCCCAACCTCATTCCTGCACCAAGCCCCAACCTCATTCCTGCCACCAAGCCCCAACCCCAAGTCCCAACCCCATCAACATCTTTGTGTCCGGCCCCAGTCCCTTTCCCCTCCCCTGACAGCCATCCCTACCTGTGCCCTGTGTGAGGCCTCCTGCTGCTCCAGCTCTCCTCTCAGCAGGGTGATCCTGTGCTCCAGCAAGCCAGAGACCCAGAGACCCAGGCTGTCTCTGTCCGTCTGGCTGTCCAGCTGCTCCCTCAGGAGGGTGTACTGGGCCAGGGTGTCCCCGTGATGCTGCTCCTGCCTCTGGTCCCCCTGCTGCACCCGTTCCCACAGCAGGGTCAGACCATGCTCTACCCGCTCCAGACGCTCCAGGCCCTCTGTGTCCACGGTGACTATGGGGGGAAGGACTGGCTGTAGAGGGAGATACGGGATAGACAGAAATATAGGAGGGACACAGAAGTATAGTGAGAGGTTAGAAAGAGAACAAGAAAGCTTGTTTTAGTCCAACATTCATGAGGCAGATGTATTTCATGAAGCACCATATTCGCACAATACAGACACAAATTGAGAGACGCCCTCAAGCTTCTCTGACGAGCTCCTTTCTTACCTGTGCCTGTGGGCTGGGGGTTGCTGTGGGGGTCTGCTCCAGTGGTGTGGCGGGGGTGGGAACAAGGGCAGGGGTCAGGATAAACGATGAGAGGGTGAAGGGGGACACCACTCTGGAGTGCCACTCTGTCAGGTTTATGGCTGGAAGGTAGGAGAGGAAACTGGACGGACCCCAGAACCACAACCCTGAGAGGAGAGAGAAACAGGGAAATGAAACAACAGGACCTACATTATGCAACAACCTGACTGTCGTTACCATAAATGCAGGGAAAGCTTTATTGGTATAGCACCTGTTGTTTCTTAGGCTTCTATTATTTATGTTTTTTGTGTTTATGCATGAATTTGGGGATTTGATAGTAGCTTGTGGGTTTATGAATGCAAGTCCGTGCTTTTCAGAGTAGACTGTTAGTGTAGAAAGTACAGTGTAAAAGTATTGTTCCACAGAAAGAGCTGGTTCTGTAGCTGTGTGCCCAGTAAGAGTGACCTAGATCTGGGGATGGATTTGGAGCAAGCTCTGGGGGGCTGGTTAACAGCTCTGGTGCTACACAGCTGACAGATCAGTGTGTTTGTGTGTGAAGTAGGTCAGGTGAGCACACTGTTACTCACACAGGAATAGCAGGAAGGGAAGGAGGAAGAGGAGGAGCTTCCACATTCTGGGCAGGCACCTGAAAGACACACACATGAGAGCGAGAGCAGTGAGCATAACACACCTGAGATACACATACACACACACACACACACACACAACACACACACACACACACACACACACACACACACACACACACACACACACACACACACACACACACACACACACACACACACACACACACACACACACACACACACACACACACACACACACACACCGTCAAACATAACCTGATAAGACACTGTAACCTTTCCTTCCTCAGATGAGAGAAATAATTGAATTAAAATGTCATATTTAAAAGTCTTGACTAAATAATTCAATCATCATATCAGTCATGTGCATCTAATTGACAGAACCCATCGATCCTGACCCTTTATTTTCATTATTTCATTTCATCTGAAGAAATGACAAATGCCTAAATATAACCTAAATATAATTCAATCTAATTTAGATTTAACGTGTTAGACAGAACCTGCATAAGAACAGTCAAAGATGTATCAAACATGCACAATGATAACTGGGTCTCAAACACACACAGGAAGGTACAAGGTAAACTTGTCCAATGACAAAAACCTGTCATTTTCCATTGCTAAACATTTGGCTGTTTTACTACGGTTTGCCCCAGATATCTGAAACGTCTCTGCTGTCAATCACATCAATCAAAAGTTACAGCCACAGTTAAATCTCCAACCTCTGATAACAAAGGACAATAGTAGGTCAATTAAAATCATCTACACATGGATCTTTCTGAGAACTACACGGGCAAAAGTCACATGAGTTGGATACAGTAACGGAGGCTCTCACCGGGTCAGGAAGAAGACGTTGAACAGAGACATGAGAGACACCAGCTGGTACCAGCCTGTCCCCAGACACCACAACAACCGCCTGGCTGCTTTACCTGGGGGGGGAGTGGTATCGTATGATATAAGAAAGAGCAACTGATATAACAACTAAATACTGATGAAGAGAGGATGGATGCAACACAGGGTAACTAACCTGGAGCTCCCAGGACTAGACACAGCACTGACAGCAGTCTCTGAGACACTGAGCGTACTGCTGACCCCACTGCTGACCCCAGCGCCAGGCCTGCCCTCACTACATAGTAACCTGGCTGGAGCAGACAGTAGCCTGGAAGGTCAGAACAAACACACAACTTTAAAGCTTTCATTAGAAAATGGGCTTTTTATTAAACTTTATGTGCTGCTATTTTGGCCAGGTCTCTCTTAAAAAAAGATATGACTTTTTTTTATTTCAATGTCAATGAGACTAACCTGTTAAAATAAAGGTAAAAACCTAAGAAATCATAGTGATTCAATTTAGTAAATAGAGTGATAATGACATGGTAATAACAAATGCTGGGCATTAGGACAATTAACAATACTGAGGCTTCAGTTCACAACTGATTTCAGATCAGCTATCTGGGGCCTAGTCCTGACCTCAGCCACTATCAGCAGTGCAACAAAACAGGTCCTAGACCCGTAGTGGAAGGAAGGGAAATGTATTTCCCACACCCACACTTTGTATATAATTTGCATTGATGTCAATGAGAGATTCCTATGAAAAGTCTATGTGCACAAGGTTCATAAAGCAAGGATCGTATTCATTAGGCACCAAACAGAATCTGAGTCAGGGAAGGACTACCAGAACTTGTCCAATAAGAAATGCTTGTTTTTGGTTTCTGTTGCAGAACGTTTGCTACGGTTTGGACCGATCAATACAACTCTGATGTATGTGTATTAGGTCAATAAGGAAGCCAGGAGGAGGAGGAAGGGGGTTAACCTGTATGTGTATTAGGTCAGTAAGGAAGGAGGCCAAGGGAGAGGATGAAGGGGTTAACCTGTATGTGTATTAGATCAGTAAGGAAGCCAGGAGGAGGAGGAAGGGGGTTAACCTGTATGTGTATTAGATCAGTAAGGAAGCCAGGAGGAGGAGGAAGGGGGTTAACCTGTATGTGTATTAGATCAGTAAGAAAGCCAGGAGGAGGAGGAAGGGGGTTAACCTGTATGTGTATTAGATCAGTAAGAAAGCCAGGAGGAGGAGGAGGAGGAAGGGGGTTAACCTGTATGTGTATTAGATCAGTAAGGAAGCCAGGAGGAGGAGGAAGGGGGTTAACCTGTATGTGTATTAGATCAGTAAGAAAGCCAGGAGGAGGAGGAAGGGGTTAACCTGTATGTGTATTAGATCAGTAAGGAAGCCAGGAGGAGGAGGAAGGGGGTTAACCTGTATGTGTATTAGATTAGTAAGGAAGCCAGGAGGAGGAGGAAGGGGGGTTAACCTGTATGTGTATTAGATTAGTAAGGAAGCCAGGAGGAGGAGGAAGGGGATTATAACCTGTGTAAACTATAAGGGTCCACAGACCCCCCAGTAGACGGTGAGTTCTGGAGGTCTGTGTGTGACTGTGGACCAGTGTGTTGGTCTCCAGGTGCTGCTTCCCTTTACAGTCGTCACCTGAGGCAGACCACATGACGGATGGATGGCAGACAAGGAAAAGAAAAAACAAACAAAACACAAACAAATGAATGAAAAATTATGTCAAATTAAATGCAATAAACATCAACGCAACTCAGAAGCAAAAAATGTATATAACTTAACAAATCAGAAGTCAAATAAAAGTTCTAAATATTGTATGAAATGTAAAAGCATTCAAATAAAATGAATCGAATAAAGAGGAAAGTTTTCCATCTTCCTCAGTCAGAAGGTGGTTTAACCTTCCAGACATGGAAATGTATCAAGTCGCCACCAAGGGCTTTTACTTGTGACATATAGTTAAATTCACTAAAGAGGAACAATGGCTACTGAAGATGCACATGCTCATCCCCAGAATATTTTCATGTGTCTATTTTCAAAGGATGAAGCTAGGAACATTAACAACTTCATAGTTAAGAACACTAAAACAATATGGAAGAAAATGAAATGTATTTGACCAAAACAACCAATATCACTCCCTAGAAACACACCCTTATGGAAGAATCCTTGGACAGCTTTTCAGAATTCATCAATAAACTAGCCCACTTGGAAAACTAAAGGCAAGGACAGTTGGAGCATAACTAACGGAATTACAGTTAACAAAAATGTATGCTAAATCCAGTATAAAGTCATGTTTAGAATTTATTATACAAGAGAACAATTCTGAAATTCTACAGCACAACAGCGAAGTCATGTCTCAAGTGTAAAACTAATAATGACTCCCTAATCCATGCTTTCTGAGAATGATACAGTTTGGACGTTATGGGCGGAGCTAGGAAGTTGTCCATCAGAAGAATTACAATGTAAACATACTTTTAATCCATCTGTCTGCATATTTCAAGACATGTCATGTGGGGGTGTAGTGAGATACCCAATGGGCTGGACGATTCTCTTCTCATCAATCATATTTCAAGACATGTCATGTGGGGGTGTAGTGAGATACCCAATGGGCTGGACGATTCTCTTCTCATCAATCATATTTCAAGACATGTCATGTGGGGGTGTAGTGAGATACCCAATGGGCTGGACGATTCTCTTCTCATCAATCATATTTCAAGACATGTCATGTGGGGGTGTAGTGAGATACCCAATGGGCTGGACGATTCTCTTCTCATCAATCATATTTCAAGACATGTCATGTGGGGGTGTAGTGAGATACCCAATGGGCTGGACGATTCTCTTCTCATCAATCATATTTCAAGACATGTCATGTGGGGGTGTAGTGAGATACCCAATGGGCTGAACGATTCTCTTCTCATCAATCATATTTCAAGACATGTCATGTGGGGGTGTAGTGAGACACCCAATGGGCTGGACGATTCTCTTCTCATCAATCATATTTCAAGACATGTCATGTGGGGGTGTAGTGAGACACCCAATGGGCTGGACGATTGTCTTCTCATCAATCATTTTGAAAAAACGGATACTAAAAACTTGGAAGTCGATCAATCCGCCATCATTGACACAATGGAAAAATCTAATGATGTATTCTTGAAATAGCATGTGTAACTGAGAAAAACTCGTTGGTACAATTTAACACCAAGTTGCAAACAATAATTCAGGCACTAGGGATGGGAGTGTAGGTCTGGGAGCATGCAGGTCTGAGCAGATGAGATGTAGTCATTGCAAACAATAATTCAGGCACTAGGGATGGGAGTGTAGGTCTGGGAGCATGCAGGTCTGGGCAGATGAGATGTAGTCATTGTAAACAATAATTCAGGCACTAGGGATGGGAGTGTAGGTCTGGGAGCATGCAGGTCTGGGCAGATGAGATGTAGTCATTGCAAACAATAATTCAGGCACTAGGGATGGGAGTGTAGGTCTGGGAGCATGCAGGTCTGGGCAGATGAGATGTAGTCATTGTAAACAATAATTCAGGCACTAGGGATGGGAGTGTAGGTCTGGGAGCATGCAGGTCTGGGCAGATGAGATGTAGTCATTGTAAACAATAATTCAGGCACTAGGGATGGGAGTGTAGGTCTGGGAGCATGCAGGTCTGGGCAGATGAGATGTAGTCATTGCAAACAATAATTCAGGCACTAGGGATGGGAGTGTAGGTCTGGGAGCATGCAGGTCTGGGCAGATGAGATGTAGTCATTGTAAACAATAATTCAGGCACTAGGGATGGGAGTGTAGGTCTGGGAGCATGCAGGTCTGGGCAGATGAGATGTAGTCATTGTAAACAATAATTCAGGCACTAGGGATGGGAGTGTAGGTCTGGGAGCATGCAGGTCTGGGCAGATGAGATGTAGTCATTGTAAACAATAATTCAGGCACTAGGGATGGGAGTGTAGGTCTGGGAGCATGCAGGTCTGGGCAGATGAGATGTAGTCATTGTAAACAATAATTCAGGCACTAGGGATGGGAGTGTAGGTCTGGGAGCATGCAGGTCTGGGCAGATGAGATGTAGTCATTGTAAACAATAATTCAGGCACTAGGGATGGGTCTGGGAGTGTAGGTCTGGGAGCATGCAGGTCTGGGCAGATGAGATGTAGTCATTGTAAACAATAATTCAGGCACTAGGGATGGGAGTGTAGGTCTGGGAGCATGCAGGTCTGGGCAGATGAGATGTAGTCATTGGGAGTAAACAATAATTCAGGCACTAGGGATGGGAGTGTAGGTCTGGGAGCATGCAGGTCTGGGCAGATGAGATGTAGTCATTGTAAACAATAATTCAGGCACTAGGGATGGGAGTGTAGGTCTGATGGGAGTGTAAACAATAATTCAGGCACTAGGGATGGGAGCATCTGGGAGCATGTCTGGGCAGATGAGATGTAGTCATTGTAAACAATAATTCAGGCACTAGGGATGGGAGTGTAGGTCTGGGAGCATGCAGGTCTGGGCAGATGAGATGTAGTCATTGTAAACAATAATTCAGGCACTAGGGATGGGAGTGTAGGTCTGGGAGCATGCAGGTCTGGGCAGATGAGATGTAGTCATTGTAAACAATAATTCAGGCACTAGGGATGGGAGTGTAGGTCTGGGAGCATGCAGGTCTGGGCAGATGAGATGTAGTCATTGTAAACAATAATTCAGGCACTAGGGATGGGAGTGTAGGTCTGGGAGCATGCAGGTCTGGGCAGATGAGATGTAGTCATTGTAAACAATAATTCAGGCACTAGGGATGGGAGTGTAGGTCTGGGAGCATGCAGGTCTGGGCAGATGAGATGTAGTCATTGTAAACAATTTCAGGCACTAATGGGAGTGTAGGTCTGGGAATAATCTGGGCAGATGAGATGTAGTCACTAGGGATGGGAGTGTAGGTCTGGGAGCATGCAGGTCTGGGCAGATGAGATGTAGTCATTGTAAACAATAATTCAGGCACTAGGGATGGGAGTGTAGGTCTGGGAGCAGCATCTGGGCAGGTCTGGGCACTAGGGATGGGAGATCTGGGAGCATGCAGGTCAGATGAGATGTAAACAAAACAATAATTCAGGCACTAGGGATGGGAGTGTAGGTCTGGGAGCATGCAGGTCTGGGCAGATGAGATGTAGTCATTGTAAACAATAATTCAGGCACTAGGGATGGGAGTGTAGGTCTGGGAGCATGCAGGTCTGGGCAGATGAGATGTAGTCATTGTAAACAATAATTCAGGCACTAGGGATGGGAGTGTAGGTCTGGGAGCATGCAGGTCTGGGCAGATGAGATGTAGTCATTGTAAACAATAATTCAGGCACTAGGGATGGGAGTAGGTCTGGGAGCATGCAGGTCTGGGCAGATGAGATGTAGTCATTGTAAACAATAATTCAGGCACTAGGGATGGGAGTGTAGGTCTGGGAGCATGCAGGTCTGGGCAGATGAGATGTAGTCATTGTAAACAATAATTCAGGCACTAGGGATGGGAGTGTAGGTCTGGGAGCATGCAGGTCTGGGCAGATGAGATGTAGTCATTGTAAACAATAATTCAGGCACTAGGGATGGGAGTGTAGGTCTGGGAGCATGCAGGTCTGGGCAGATGAGATGTAGTCATTGTAAACAATAATTCAGGCACTAGGGATGGGAGTGTAGGTCTGGGAGCATGCAGGTCTGGGCAGATGAGATGTAGTCATTGTAAACAATAATTCAGGCACTAGGGATGGGAGTGTAGGTCTGGGAGCATGCAGGTCTGGGCAGATGAGATGTAGTCATTGTAAACAATAATTCAGGCACTAGGGATGGGAGGTCTGTAGGTCTGGGAGCATTGCAGGTCTGGGCAGATCTGGGCAGATGAGATGTAGTCATTGTAAACAATAATTCAGGCACTAGGGATGGGAGTGTAGGTCTGGGAGCATGCAGGTCTGGGCAGATGAGATGTAGTCATTGTAAACAATAATTCAGGCACTAGGGATGGGAGTGTAGGTCTGGGAGCATGCAGGTCTGGGCAGATGAGATGTAGTCATTGTAAACAATAATTCAGGCACTAGGGATGGGAGTGTAGGTCTGGGAGCATGCAGGTCTGGGCAGATGAGATGTAGTCATTGTAAACAATAATTCAGGCACTAGGGATGGGAGTGTAGGTCTGGGAGCATGCAGGTCTGGGCAGATGAGATGTAGTCATTGTAAACAATAATTCAGGCACTAGGGATGGGAGTGTAGGTCTGGGAGCATGCAGGTCTGGGCAGATGAGATGTAGTCATTGTAAACAATAATTCAGGCACTAGGGATGGGAGTGTAGGTCTGGGAGCATGCAGGTCTGGGCAGATGAGATGTAGTCATTGTAAACAATAATTCAGGCACTAGGGATGGGAGTGTAGGTCTGGGAGCATGCAGGTCTGGGCAGATGAGATGTAGTCATTGTAAACAATAATTCAGGCACTAGGGATGGGAGTGTAGGTCTGGGAGCATGCAGGTCTGGGCAGATGAGATGTAGTCATTGTAAACAATAATTCAGGCACTAGGGATGGGAGTGTAGGTCTGGGAGCATGCAGGTCTGGGCAGATGAGATGTAGTCATTGTAAACAATAATTCAGGCACTAGGGATGGGAGATGAGATAGGTCTGGGAGCATGCAGGTCTGGGCAGATGAGATGTAGTCATTGTAAACAATAATTCAGGCACTAGGGATGGGAGTGTAGGTCTGGGAGCATGCAGGTCTGGGCAGATGAGATGTAGTCATTGTAAACAATAATTCAGGCACTAGGGATGGGAGAGGTCTGGGAGCATAGGTCTGGGCAGCATGCAGGTCTGGGCAGAGGTCTGGGCAGATGAGATGTAGTCATTGTAAACAATAATTCAGGCACTAGGGATGGGAGTGTAGGTCTGGGAGCATGCAGGTCTGGGCAGATGAGATGTAGTCATTGTAAACAATAATTCAGGCACTAGGGATGGGAGTGTAGGTCTGGGAGCATGCAGGTCTGGGCAGATGAGATGTATTCATTGTAAACAATAATTCAGGCACTAGGGATGGGAGTGTAGGTCATTGTAAACAATAATTCAGGCACTAGGGATGGGAGTGTAGGTCTGGGAGCATGCAGGTCTGGGCAGATGAGATGTAGTCATTGTAAACAATAATTCAGGCACTAGGTCTGATGGGATGTAGTGTGTAAACAATAATTCAGGCACTGGGAGCATGCAGGTCTGGGCAGATGAGATGTAGTCATTGTAAACAATAATTCAGGCACTAGGGATGGGAGTGTAGGTCTGGGAGCATGCAGGTCTGGGCAGATGAGATGTAGTCATTGTAAACAATAATTCAGGCACTAGGGATGGGAGTGTAGGTCTGGGAGCATGCAGGTCTGGGCAGATGAGATGTAGTCATTGTAAACAATAATTCAGGCACTAGGGATGGGAGTGTAGGTCTGGGAGCATGCAGGTCTGGGCAGATGAGATGTAGTCATTGTAAACAATAATTCAGGCACTAGGGATGGGAGTGTAGGTCTGGGAGCATGCAGGTCTGGGCAGATGAGATGTAGTCATTGTAAACAATAATTCAGGCACTAGGGATGGGAGTGTAGGTCTGGGAGCATGCAGGTCTGGGCAGATGAGATGTAGTCATTGTAAACAATAATTCAGGCACTAGGGATGGGAGTCTGTAGGTCTGGGAGCATGCAGGTCTGGGCAGATGAGATGAGATGTAGTCATTGTAAACAATAATTCAGGCACTAGGGATGGGAGTGTAGGTCTGGGAGCATGCAGGTCTGGGCAGATGAGATGTAGTCATTGTAAACAATAATTCAGGCACTAGGGATGGGAGTGTAGGTCTGGGAGCATGCAGGTCTGGGCAGATGAGATGTAGTCATTGTAAACAATAATTCAGGCACTAGGGATGGGAGTGTAGGTCTGGGAGCATGCAGGTCTGGGCAGATGAGATGTAGTCATTGTAAACAATAATTCAGGCACTAGGGATGGGAGTGTAGGTCTGGGAGCATGCAGGTCTGGGCAGATGAGATGTAGTCATTGTAAACAATAATTCAGGCACTAGGGATGGGAGTGTAGGTCTGGGAGCATGCAGGTCTGGGCAGATGAGATGTAGTCATTGTAAACAATAATTCAGGCACTAGGGATGGGAGTGTAGGTCTGGGAGCATGCAGGTCTGGGCAGATGAGATGTAGTCATTGTAAACAATAATTCAGGCACTAGGGATGGGAGTGTAGGTCTGGGAGCATGCAGGTCTGGGCAGATGAGATGTAGTCATTGTAAACAATAATTCAGGCACTAGGGATGGGAGTGTAGGTCTGGGAGCATGCAGGTCTGGGCAGATGAGATGTAGTCATTGTAAACAATAATTCAGGCACTAGGGATGGGAGTGTAGGTCTGGGAGCATGCAGGTCTGGGCAGATGAGATGTAGTCATTGTAAACAATAATTCAGGCACTAGGGATGGGAGTGTAGGTCTGGGAGCATGCAGGTCTGGGCAGATGAGATGTAGTCATTGTAAACAATAATTCAGGCACTAGGGATGGGAGTGTAGGTCTGGGAGCATGCAGGTCTGGGCAGATGAGATGTAGTCATTGTAAACAATAATTCAGGCACTAGGGATGGGAGTGTAGGTCTGGGAGCAGATGAGATGTAGTCAGGTCTGGGCATGAGGTCTGGGCAGATGAGATGTAGTCATTGTAAACAATAATTCAGGCACTAGGGATGGGAGTGTAGGTCTGGGAGCATGCAGGTCTGGGCAGATGAGATGTAGTCATTGTAAACAATAATTCAGGCACTAGGGATGGGAGTGTAGGTCTGGGAGCATGCAGGTCTGGGCAGATGAGATGTAGTCATTGTAAACAATAATTCAGGCACTAGGGATGGGAGTGTAGGTCTGGGAGCATGCAGGTCTGGGCAGATGAGATGTAGTCATTGTAAACAATAATTCAGGCACTAGGGATGGGAGTGTAGGTCTGGGAGCATGCAGGTCTGGGCAGATGAGATGTAGTCATTGTAAACAATAATTCAGGCACTAGGGATGGGAGTGTAGGTCTGGGAGCATGCAGGTCTGGGCAGATGAGATGTAGTCATTGTAAACAATAATTCAGGCACTAGGGATGGGAGTGTAGGTCTGGGAGCATGCAGGTCTGGGCAGATGAGATGTAGTCATTGTAAACAATAATTCAGGCACTAGGGATGGTCTGGGAGTGTAGGTCTGGGCAGATGAGATGTAGTCATTGCAGGCACTAGGGATGGGAGTGTAGGTCTGGGCATGCAGGTCTGGGCAGATGAGATGTCATTGTAAACAATAATTCAGGCACTAGGGATGGGAGTGTAGGTCTGGGAGCATGCAGGTCTGGGCAGATGAGATGTAGTCATTGTAAACAATAATTCAGGCACTAGGGATGGGAGTGTAGGTCTGGGAGCATGCAGGTCTGGGCAGATGAGATGTAGTCATTGTTTGTATGTCGGTACAATTTTGTTTATATGTATTCGTTTTTTTTGGAATGTAAAAAAATGAAGGAAAATCCAGTATTATAAAAACTACCAACCATAGAACAAATACTTCTGAATGAGTGAAATGTCCACAGTGTAAGAACTGCAACACAGTTGACAGAGAACTGTCTTTCTGTCAATCTCTGGTTGCGGTCCCGGTTGTCTTTATTCAAAATGCGTAGATGATCAAATCTTAGAACACAGGAACCACGTTAATATGAAAAAGCAATATTCTGAGATGTACGCATGTTCAACAAAGCAAGGCAACGTTCCAGGTTCTCTCTTTGGTAACACAGCCCATCCCTTCCTCCCTCCAGATGTTTGGATTAGCAACTTCTGTGTCAAACAGGCCTTTGTTCTCTGTTTGACGTTTGCTCAACTGCATTGTCAGGATCGTTTGTCATTCTGTCTGACAGCAGTGTAATTTAGGAAGATGTTAAGACATCATGGAATGTAACCCTACAGGACTAGCTATTTCCTCTCCCAGTTTCCTTGAAACAATCTTTAAAGTGAAGTGAAACATTCACAGAGATACATCTGATTGATCTTTATGGGTTTCAGCCTTTTCAAAACAATCTTTAAAAGAAAAACTCTCAGAGCTTATATGGAAACACACAAACACCTGCTGTGTCTGACTAGGGAGACCAGTAGCCAGAGTACAGTCACTGACTGGTGAAAGAGGTGTAACCGGCTGGCCACTGGCCCTAGAGGTTCATATAACCCCATTGCACTGATCTGGAAATAGGTCACGCAAAGAATTAACTCTGGGTCAATCAGGGTGACAAAGTGGCCCACTGGCACGTATAGAGCACTTGAGAGGGAATTTGTGTGTGTGTGCGCATGCACATGGGTGTGAGTCTGTGTGTGTGTGTGTGTGTGTGTGTGTGTGTGTGTGTGTGTGTGTGTGTGTGTGTGTGTGTGTGTGTGTGTGTGTGTGTGTGTGTGTGTGTGTGTGTGTGTGTGTGTGTCAGAGTGTTGACTACTTACACAACGAGCCATTCAAAAAGTGGTGGTGTCCGTCTCCCATCACGTGGTCTTTTACATTCATGCTCCCACAGTAACTGGAGTGAGCTGCAACACAACAAATCATATTTACATAACAAAACATTACATTCTGCAGGCGAGTGGCGACCAAGAGCGTGTGACGTATTGTATATTTGGACACACAAGAAAGAGAGGGTAAGAGGGAAATTTGTCACCAAGGGAACCAAAGTGGAAAAAAGACCATTTGTTAACGTAATCAAGTGGACCTGTATTAAACCAGAGATGGATGAAGAGAGAGACAGACAGAGAGGGAGAGAGTGTAGGGGGAAAACAGAGATGAGAGACAGACAGAGAGGGAGAGAGTGTAGGGGGAAAACAGATGACAGACAGACAGAGAGGGAGAGAGTGTAGGGGGAAAACAGAGATGAGAGACAGACAGAGAGGGAGAGAGTGTAAGGGGAAAACAGAGATGAGAGACAGACAGAGAGGGAGAGAGTGTAGGGGGAAAACAGAGATGAGAGACAGACAGAGAGGGAGAGAGTGTAGGGGGAAAACAGAGATGAGAGACAGACAGAGAGGGAGAGAGTGTAGGGGAAAACAAAGATGACAGACAGACAGAGAGGGAGAGAGAGGGAGAGAGTGTAGGGGAAAACAAAGATGAGAGACAGAGGGAGAGAGTGTAGGGGGAAAACAGAGATGAGAGACAGACAGACAGAGAGAGAGGAGAGAGAGAGGGAGTGTAGGGGGAAAACAGAGATGAGAGACAGACAGAGAGGGAGAGAGTGTAGGGGGAAAACAGAGATGACAGACAGACAGAGAGGAGAGAGAGTGTAGGGGGAAAACAGAGATGACAGACAGACAGAGAGGGAGAGAGTGTAGGGGGAAAACAGAGATGAGAGACAGACAGAGATGAGAGAGACAGAGAGGGAGAGAGTGTAGGGGAAAACAAAGATGAGAGACAGACAGAGAGGGAGAGGGAGTGTAGGGGGAAAACAATGTAGGGGGAAAACAGATGAGAGACAGAGAGGGAGAGAGTGTAGGGGGAAAACAGATGAGAGACAGAGTGTAGGGGGAAAACAGAGATGAGAGACAGACAGAGAGGGAGAGAGTGTAGGGGGAAAACAGAGATGAGAGACAGACAGATGAGAGAGAGAGGGGAGAGAGTGTAGGGGGAAAACAGAGATGAGAGACAGACAGAGAGAGAGAGAGTGTAGGGGGAAAACAGAGATGAGAGACAGACAGAGAGAGAGAGTGTGTAGGGGGAAAACAAAGATGAGACAGACAGAGAGAGAGAGTGTAGGGGGAAAACAAAGATGAGACAGACAGAGAGAGAGAGTGTAGGGGGAAAACAAAGATGAGACAGACAGAGAGAGAGAGTGTAGGGGGAAAACAAAGATGAGACAGACAGAGAGAGAGAGAGTGTAGGGGGAAAACAAAGATGAGACAGACAGAGAGAGAGAGTGTAGGGGGAAAACAAAGATGAGACAGGCAGAGAGAGAGAGACAGAGAGGAGAGAGAGTGTAGGGGAAAACAAAGATGAGAAAACAGACAGACAGAGAGAGAGAGTGTAGGGGGAAAACAAAGATGAGACAGACAGAGAGAGAGTGTAGGGGGAAAACAAAGAGAGACAGTAGGGGGAAAAAAACAAAGATGAGAGACAGACAGAGAGAGAGAGTGTAGGGGAAAACAAAGATGAGAGACAGACAGAGGGAGAGAGTGTAGGGGGAAAACAGAGATGAGAGACAGACAGAGAGGGAGAGAGTGTAGGGGGAAAACAGAGATGAGACAGACAGAGGGAGAGAGTGTAGGGGGAAAACAGAGATGAGAGACAGACAGAGAGGGAGAGAGTGTAGGGGGAAAACAGAGATGAGACAGACAGACAGAGAGGGAGAGAGTGTAGGGGGAAAACAGAGATGAGACAGACAGACAGAGAGGGAGAGAGTGTAGGGGGAAAACAGAGATGAGAGACAGACAGAGAGAGAGAGAGTGTAGGGGGAAAACAAAGATGAGACAGACAGAGAGAGAGAGAGTGTAGGGGGAAAACAAAGATGAGACAGACAGATGAGAGAGAGGGAGAGAGTGTAGGGGGAAAACAAAGATGAGACAGGCAGAGAGAGAGAGAGTGTAGGGGGAAAACAAAGATGAGACAGACAGAGAGGGAGAGAGTGTAGGGGAAAACAAAGATGAGAGACAGACAGAGAGAGAGAGTGTAGGGGGAAAACAAAGATGAGACAGACAGAGAGAGAGAGAGTGTAGGGGGAAAACAAAGATGAGAGACAGACAGAGAGGAGAGAGTGTAGGGGGAAAACAGAGATGAGAGACAGACAGAGAGGAGAGAGTGTAGGGGGAAAACAGAGATGAGACAGACAGACAGAGAGGGAGAGAGTGTAGGGGGAAAACAAAGAGATGAGACAGAAAGACAGACAGACAGAGATGAGAGAGAGAGTGTAGGGGGAAAACAGAGATGAGACAGACAGACAAAGAGAGGGAGAGAGTGTAGGGGGAAAACAGAGATGAGAGACAGACAGAGAGAGAGAGGGAGTGTAGGGGAAAACAAAGATGAGAGACAGAGAGAGAGAGAGTGTAGGGGAAAACAAAGATGAGACAGACAGAGAGGAGAGAGTGTAGGGGAAAACAAAGATGAGACAGGCAGAGATGAGAGACAGACAGTGTAGGGGGAAAACAAAGATGAGACAGACAGAGAGGGAGAGAGTGTAGGGGGAAAACAAAGATGAGACAGACAGAGAGAGAGTGTAGGGGGAAAACAGAGATGAGAGACAGAGGCAAAACAAAGATGAGAGACAGAGAGAGAGAGTGTGAGGGGAAAAAAAGATGAGAGACAGACAGAGGGAGAGAGTGTAGGGGGAAAACAGAGATGAGAGACAGACAGAGAGGGAGAGAGTGTAGGGGGAAAACAAAGATGAGAGACAGACAGAGAGGGAGAGAGAGAGTGTAGGGGAAAACAAAGATGAGAGACAGACAGAGAGGGAGAGAGTGTAGGGGAAAACAAAGATGAGAGACAGACAGAGAGAGAGAGTGTAGGGGGAAAACAAAGATGAGACAGGCAGAGAGGGAGAGAGTGTAAAACAAAGGGAAAACAAAGATGAAAACAGACAGAGAGGAGAGGGAGAGTGTAGGGGGAAAACAAAGATGAGAGACAGACAGAGAGAGAGTGTAGGGGCAAAACAAAGATGAGACAGACAGAGAGAGAGTGTAGGGGGAAAACAAAGATGAGAGACAGACAGAGGGAGAGAGTGTAGGGGAAAACAGAGATGAGAGACAGACAGAGAGAGGAGAGAGTGTAGGGGGAAAACAAAGATGAGAGACAGACAGAGAGGTAGAAACAGAGATGAGAGACAGACAGAGAGGAGAGAGAGTGTAAAACAGAGATGAGAGACAGACAGAGAGGGAGAGAGTGAGAGACAGACAGAGAGAGGGAGAGAGTGTAGGGGGAAAACAGATGACAGACAGACAGAGATGAGAGAGAGAGAGAGTGTAGGGGGAAAACAGAGATGAAGACAGAGAGAGAGGAGAGTGTAGGGGGAAAACAGAGATGAGAGACAGACAGAGAGAGAGTGTAGGGGGAAAACAGAGATGAGAGACAGACAGAGAGGGAGAGAGTGTAGGGGGAAAACAGAGATGAGAGACAGACAGAGAGGGAGAGAGTGTAGGGGGAAAACAAAGATGAGAGACAGACAGAGAGGGAGAGAGTGTAGGGGGAAAACAGAGATGAGAGACAGACAGACAGAGGAGAGAGAGTGTAGGGGGAAAACAGATGACAGACAGACAGAGAGGGGAGAGAGGGGGAAAACAAAGATGAGAGAGAGAGGGAGAGAGTGTAGGGGGAAAACAAATATGAGAGAGAGAGAGAGAGTGTAGGGGAAAACAGAGATGAGAGACAGACAGAGAGGGAGAGAGTGTAGGGGAAAACAGAGATGAGAGACAGACAGAGAGGAGAGAGTGTAGGGGGAAAACAGAGATGAGAGACAGACAGAGAGGGAGAGAGAGTGTAGGGGGAAAACAAAGATGACAGACAGACAGAGAGGGAGAGAGTGTGAGAGGAGGGAAACAGAGATGAGAGACAGACAGAGAGGGAGAGAGTGTAGGGGGAAAACAGAGATGAGAGACAGACAGAGAGGGAGAGAGTGTAGGGGGAAAACAGAGATGAGAGACAGACAGAGAGGGAGAGAGTGTAGGGGGAAAACAGATGACAGACAGACAGAGAGGGAGAGAGTGTAGGGGGAAAACAAAGATGACAGACAGACAGAGAGGGAGAGAGTGTAGGGGGAAAACAGAGATGAGAGACAGACAGAGAGGGAGAGAGTGTAGGGGGAAAACAGAGATGACAGACAGACAGAGAGGGAGAGAGTGTAGGGGGAAAAGAGATGAGAGACAGAGATGACAGATGAGACAGACAGAGAGGAGAGAGTGTAGGGGGAAAACAGAGATGACAGACAGACAGAGAGGGAGAGAGTGTAGGGGAAAACAAAGATGAGAGACAGACAGAGAGGGAGAGAGTGTAGGGGGAAAACAGAGATGAGACAGACAGATGGAGAGAGTGTAGGGGGAAAACAGAGATGAGAGACAGACAGAGGGAGGTGTAGGGGAAAACAGAGATGAGAGACAGACAGAGAGGGAGGGAGTGTAGGGGAAAACAGAGATGAGACAGACAGACAGAGAGGACAGAGAGAGTGTAGGGGAAAACAGAGATGAGAGACAGACAGAGAGAGAGAGTGTAGGGGGAAACAGAGATGAGAGACAGACAGAGAGAGAGACAGAGAGAGAGAGAGTGTAGGGGGAAAACAAAGATGAGACAGACAGAGAGAGAGAGGGAGAGAGTGTAGGGGGAAAACAAAGATGAGACAGGCAGAGAGAGAGTGTAGGGGAAAACAAAGATGAGACAGACAGAGAGAGAGAGATTGTAGGGGGAAAACAAAGATGAGACAGACAGAGAGAGAGAGTGTAGGGGGAAAACAAAGATGAGACAGACAGAGAGAGAGAGTGTAGGGGGAAAACAAAGATGAGACAGGCAGAGAGAGAGAGTGTAGGGGGAAAACAAAGATGAGACAGACAGAGAGGGAGAGAGTGTAGGGGCAAAACAAAGATGAGACAGACAGAGAGAGAGAGTGTAGGGGGAAAACAAAGATGAGACAGACAGAGAGAGAGAGTGTAGGGGGAAAACAAAGATGAGAGACAGACAGAGAGGACAGAGAGAGTGTAGGGGAAAACAGAGATGAGACAGACAGAGGGAGAGAGTGTAGGGGGAAAACAGAGATGAGAGACAGACAGAGAGGGAGAGATGACAGAGAGAGAGTAGGGGGAAAACAGAGATGAGACAGACAGACAGAGAGAGGAGAGAGAGGGAGAGAGTGTAGGGGAAAACAGAGATGAGACAGACAGACAGAGAGGAGAGAGTGTAGGGGAAAACAGAGATGAGAGACAGACAGAGAGAGAGAGAGTGTAGGGGAAAACAAAGATGAGACAGACAGAGAGAGAGAGTGTAGGGGGAAAACAAAGATGAGACAGACAGAGAGAGAGAGTGTAGGGGGAAAACAAAGATGAGACAGACAGAGAGAGAGAGTGTAGGGGGAAAACAGAGATGAGACAGACAGAGAGGGAGAGAGTGTAGGGGAAAACAGAGATGAGAGACAGACAGAGAGGGAGAGAGTGTAGGGGGAAAACAGATGAGAGACAGACAGAGAGGGAGAGAGTGTAGGGGGAAAACAGAGATGAGAGACAGACAGAGAGAGAGTGTAGGGGAAAACAGAGATGAGAGACAGACAGAGAGGAGAGAGTGTAGGGGGAAAACAGAGATGAGAGACAGACAGAGAGGGAGAGAGTGTAGGGGGAAAACAAGATGATGAGACAGACAGAGAGGGAGAGAGTGTAGGGGGAAAACAGAGATGACAGACAGACAGAGAGACAGACAGAGAGAGAGAGTAGGGGAAAACAGATGACAGACAGACAGAGAGGGAGAGAGTGTAGGGGGAAAACAGAGATGAGAGACAGACAGAGAGGAGAGAGTGTAGGGGGAAAACAGAGATGAGAGACAGACAGAGAGGGAGAGAGTGTAGGGGGAAAACAGAGATGAGAGACAGACAGAGAGAGAGAGAGAGTGTAGGGGGAAAACAGATGACAGACAGACAGAGAGGAGAGAGTGTAGGGGGAAAACAAAGATGACAGACAGACAGAGAGGAGAGAGTGTAGGGGAAAACAGAGATGAGAGAAAACAGACAGAGAGGAGAGAGAGAGTGTAGGGGGAAAACAGAGATGAGAGACAGACAGAGAGAGACAGAGAGAGTGTAGGGGGAAAACAGATGACAGACAGACAGAGAGGGAGAGAGTGTAGGGGGAAAACAAAGATGACAGACAGACAGAGAGAGAGGAGAGAGAGTGTAGGGGGAAAAACAGAGATGAGAGACAGACAGAGAGACAGACAGAGAGAGAGAGTGACAGGGGGAAAACAGAGATGACAGACAGACAGAGAGGACAGAGAGAGAGAGTAGGGGGAAAACAGAGATGACAGACAGACAGAGAGGGAGAGAGTGTAGGGGGAAAACAAAGATGAGATGACAGACAGACAGAGAGGGAGAGAGTGTAGGGGAAAACAAAGATGAGAGACAGACAGAGAGAGAGACAGAGTGTAGGGGAAAACAGAGATGAGACAGACAGATGGAGAGAGTGTAGGGGGAAAACAGAGATGAGAGACAGACAGAGAGGGGAGAGTGTAGGGGAAAACAGAGATGAGACAGACAGACAGAGAGAGAGAGAGAGTGTAGGGGGAAAACAGAGATGAGAGACAGACAGAGAGAGAGAGTGTAGGGGGAAAACAGAGATGAGAGACAGACAGAGAGAGAGAGTGTAGGGGAAAACAAAGATGAGACAGACAGAGAGAGAGAGTGTAGGGGAAAACAAAGATGAGACAGACAGAGAGGAGAGAGTGTAGGGGGAAAACAGAGAGACAGAGAGAGAGAGAGAGTGTAGGGGGAAAACAAAGATGAGACAGACAGAGAGAGAGATTGTAGGGGAAAACAAAGATGAGACAGACAGAGAGAGAGAGAGTGTAGGGGGAAAACAAAGATGAGACAGACAGAGAGAGAGAGAGTGTAGGGGGGAAAACAAAGATGAGACAGGCAGAGAGAGAGAGAGTGTAGGGGGAAAACAAAGATGAGACAGACAGAGAGAGAGAGAGTGTAGGGGCAAAACAAAGATGAGACAGACAGAGAGAGAGAGAGTGTAGGGGGAAAACAAAGATGAGACAGACAGAGAGAGAGAGTGTAGGGGAGAAAACAAAGATGAGAGACAGACAGAGAGGGAGAGAGTGTAGGGGGAAAACAGAGATGAGAAAACAGACAGAGGAGAGAGAGGAGAGTGTAGGGGAAAACAGAGATGAGAGACAGACAGAGAGGGAGAGAGTGTAGGGGGAAAACAGAGATGAGACAGACAGACAGAGAGGAGAGAGAGTGTAGGGGAAAACAGAAAACAGAGAGAGACAGACAGACAGAGAGGGAGAGAGTGTAGGGGGAAAACAGAGATGAGAGACAGACAGACAGAGAGAGAGAGAGAGTGTAGGGGGAAAACAAAGATGAGACAGACAGAGAGGAGAGAGTGTAGGGGAAAACAAAGATGAGAGATGAGGGACAGAGAGAGAGAGTGTAGGGGGAAAACAAAGATGAGACAGGCAGAGAGAGAGAGTGTAGGGGGAAAACAAAGATGAGACAGACAGAGAGGGAGAGTGTAGGGGGAAAACAGTGACAGAGAGGAGAGAGTGTAGGGGAAAACAAAGATGAGACAGACAGAGAGAGAGAGATGTAGGGAGAGGGAAAACAAAGATGATGACAGACAGAGAGGAGAGAGTGTAGGGGGAAAACAAAGATGAGAGACAGACAGAGGGAGAGAGTGTAGGGGAAAACAGAAAACAGAGAGGGAGAGAGTGAGATGAGAGACAGACAGAGGGAGAGTGAGAGACAGACAGAGAGGGAGAGTGTAGGGGAAAACAGAGATGAGACAGACAGACAGAGATGGAGAGAGAGTGTAGGGGGAAAACAGAGATGAGACAGACAGACAGAGAGGGGGAGAGAGTGTAGGGGGAAAACAGAGATGAGACAGACAGACAGAGAGGGAGAGAGTGTAGGGGGAAAACAGAGATGAGAGACAGACAGAGAGAGAGAGAGTGTAGGGGGAAAACAAAGATGAGACAGACAGAGAGAGAGAGTGTAGGGGGAAAACAAAGATGAGACAGACAGAGAGAGAGAGTGTAGGGGGAAAACAAAGATGAGACAGGCAGAGAGAGAGAGTGTAGGGGGAAAACAAAGATGAGACAGACAGAGAGGGAGAGAGAGTGTAGGGGGAAAACAAAGATGAGACAGACAGAGAGAGAGAGTGTAGGGGCAAAACAAAGATGAGACAGACAGAGAGAGAGAGTGTAGGGGGAAAACAAAGATGAGACAGACAGAGAGAGAGAGTGTAGGGGGAAAACAGAGATGAGAGACAGACAGAGGGAGAGAGTGTAGGGGGAAAACAGAGATGAGAGACAGACAGAGAGGGAGAGAGTGTAGGGGGAAAACAAAGATGAGAGACAGACAGAGGGAGAGAGTGTAGGGGGAAAACAGAGATGAGAGACAGACAGAGAGGGAGAGAGTGTAGGGGGAAAACAAAGATGAGAGACAGACAGAGAGAGAGAGTGTAGGGGAAAACAAAGATGAGAGACAGACAGAGAGGAGAGAGTGTAGGGGGAAAACAAAGATGAGAGACAGACAGAGAGGGAGAGAGTGTAGGGGGAAAACAAAGATGAGAGACAGACAGAGGGAGAGAGAGTGTAGGGGGAAAACAAAGATGAGACAGACAGAGAGAAAGGAGAGAGAGTGTAGGGGGAAAACAAAGATGAGACAGACAGAGAGAGAGAGAGTGTAGGGGGAAAACAAAGATGAGACAGACAGAGAGGGAGAGAGTGTAGGGGGAAAACAGAGATGAGAGACAGACAGAGGGGAAAAAAGATGACAGACAGACAAAGATGTAGGGGGAAAACAAAGATGAGAGACAGACAGAGAGGGAGAGAGTGTAGGGGGAAAACAAAGATGAGACAGACAGAGAGAGAGAGTGTAGGGGGAAAACAAAGATGAGAGACAGACAGAGAGAGAGAGTGTAGGGGGAAAACAAAGATGAGAGACAGACAGAGAGAGAGAGTGTAGGGGGAAAACAAAGATGAGACAGACAGAGAGAGAGAGTGTAGGGGGAAAACAAAGATGAGAGACAGACAGAGAGAGTGTGTAGGGGGAAAACAAAGATGAGACATGCAGAGAGAGAGAGTGTAGGGGGAAAACAGAGATGAGACATGCAGAGAGGTGGTACAGGAGTTCTGTCTCTGTCTTTTTAAGAGTTATGGAGGACCGTTACAGTGATGAGCATACAGTCATGGCCAAAAGTTTTGAGAATGACAAAAATATTAATTTCCACAAAGTTTGCTGCTTCAGTGTCTTTAGATATTTCTGTCAGATGTTACTATGGAATACTGAAGTATAATTACAAGCATTTCACAAGTGTCAACGGCTTTTATTGACAATTACATTAAATTGATGCAAGGAGTCAATATTTGCAGTGTTGACCCTTCTTTTTCAAGACCTCTGCAATCCACCCTGGCATGCTGTCAATTAACTTCTGATGGCAGCCCATTCTTGTATAATCAATGCTTGGAGTTTGTCAGAATATGTGGGGTTTTGTTAGTCCACCCGCCTCTTGAGGATTGCCCACAAGTTCTCAATGGGATTAAGGTCTGGGGAGTTTCCTTGCCATGGACCCAAAATATCAATGTTTTGTACCCCGAGCCACTTAACTATCACTTTTGCCTTATGGCAAGGTGCTCCATCATGCTGGAAAAGGCATTGTTCGTCACCAAACTGTTCCTGGACGGTTTGGAGAAGTTGCTCTCGGAGGATGTGTTGGTACCATTCTTTACACATTTACATTTAAGTCATTTAGCAGACGCTCTTATCCAGAGCGACTTACTTGACTGTGTTCGTAGGCAAAATGTTGAGTGAGCCCACTCCCTTGGCTGACAAGCAACCCCACACATGAATGGTCTCAGGCTGCTTTACTGTTGGCATGACACAGGACTGATGGTAGCGCTCACCTTGTCTTCTCCGGACAAGCTTTTTTCCGGATGCCCCAAACAATCGGAAAGGGAATTCAGAGAAAATGACTTGACCTCAGTCCTCAGCAGTCTAATCCCTGTACCTTTTGCAGAATATCAGTCTGTCCCTGATGTTTCTCCTGGAGAGAAGTGGCTTCTTTGCTGCCCTTCTTGACATCAGGCCATCCTCCAAAAGTCTTCACCTCACTGTGCCTGCAGATGCACTCTGCCATTCCTGAACAAGCTCTGTACTGGTGGTGCCCCGATCCCACAGCTGAATCAACTTTAGGAGACGGTCCTGGTGCTTGCTGGACTTTCTTGTGCTCCCTGAAGTCTTCTTCACAACAATTGAACCGCTCTCCTTGAAGTTCTTTATGAGCCGATAAATGGTTGATTTAGGTGCAATGTAACTGGCAGCAATATCTTTGCCTGTGAAGCCCTTTTTATGCAAAGCAATGATGACGGCACGTGTTTCCTTGCAGGCAACCATGGTTGACAGTGGATGAAGAATGATTCCAAGCACCAGCTTTTGAAGCTTCCAGTCTGTTACTCAAACTCAATCAGCATGACAGAGTGATCTCCAGCCTTGTCCTCGTCAACACTCACACCTGTGTTAACGAGAGAATCACTGACATGATGTCAGCTGGTCCTTTTGTGGCAGTGCTGAAATGCAGTGGAAATGTTTTTGGGGGATTTAGTTCATTTGCATGGCAAAGAGGGACTTTGCAATTAATTGCAATTCATCTGATCACTCTTCATAACATTCTGGAGTATATGCAAATTGCCATCATACAAACTGAGGCAGCAGACTTTGTGAAAATTAATATGCGTGTCATTCTCAAAACTTTTGGCCACGACTGAACAGAGGTAGATGGACAGAGCTGGAGAGTCTCTGAAGACTGATATAGAGTTATCTGTGGTGAAACTAGAGTAGAAAACAGCATCTGTACATACAGTGGAGAGAAGCTTTCCTCTACATTATAATCCACCAAACCATTACTATACATGCACAGTTAACCTTATGCCCAGCCTTCATAGATATGTTTTCACAGACACAGAAATGCAAAGACCAAGAGCTTGAGAAAGAAGTCGTGTCGGTGGACAGCGGAAATAGAGGGCTGAAAAAAAAAGAGGTCACTAAGGTCAGTGTTGATGATCGATGACCTTTGACCCATGCCTCCTGACCTCAGCTCGGTGGTGGGTCAGGTACCTTTGCCTTCGTAGCCGTTGGCCCTGTAGCCCATCATCCTGTGGAGAGTGGTCTGCTTAAAGAGCCAAGAGACACGGGACGCGCTGGAGGAGACAGCCCATCTGGCCCTGTCTAAGAGGGACGCCAGGACACCTAGTGACACAACCATATCACACATCAAAGGTCAGATCAGATAATCTGTCTGTTAAACCCCCGTACCCATTCCAGCCCGGGACCAGATCAGTATTTTGCTTTATTTAGCCGACAACTCAGACTATAATTTTGTGTTTTTGCTTCATTTAAACAACTCATCTGAATAATGTTAAGGCTCATACAGATCTGGGACCAGGCTATTCCATTTCCACCTCAAACGTCACAGTTTTGAGGCTGGGAAGAGACAGGAGTGGAAATTCCTTTGAATCTTAAAAATATATATTTTTATAGCACTATTACGATTAACTGGAGTCCAGTCCCTTGAGACGATCAGGTTGAACAGCTTTGAATAAATCAAACCACGAAAGACAGTAAAAAAAAAAAAGAAGGAGAGAGGAGATGGGTGTGAAGGGAAGTAGTATAAGGGGAATTCAGTGAGGTGAAATTTGCAGATAGAAATACAATGAATAGAGCTGATATGATGCCCAATTCTGCACCATATCTGTTCGACATAATGCATTTCTACGTGAACATTTTGTAAAGTTGCGCCCCTCTGAACAGACCCCAGTAGTAAGTATCTCGTATACCTTTGCCTGAGTGGCTCCTGGCTCTTGTGCCCAGCCACAGAAAATTCTGGAAGAGCAGTGTCATCAGGGACACGATGGGGGTCAGGGCTCGTCTGCTGTAGTGGACACACGTGTTAGAGACTGACACCAGGAGACCTAGACAGAGAAAGGACGGCAGGTTAGTTAACTTAGCCAGACATATAAAAGGTGGAGAAATGGGTCCTTCTCCTAAGTGGAAACCCACGTAGCGTCAGCACTAACAAGCAAACAGAAACAGAGAAACACACAAGAACTGGCTGGATGACTGATCATTTTAACTTATTTTGGGCATTCTGGGCTTTTAAAGTGGTCTTCTAACGGGACTCAGTGATTTGATAAATGAAGGAAACAGTGTGATATGCACAGGTTGGTAACCATCAAACAGAAAGAACCTCCTGTTTACCTTGTTCCTAGGAGAGGAAGAGTGGGTCATGTTCATTAGGGAATGCAACAGAAAGTGTTTTGCAATAGAAAATGAAATGAGCGTCCAGGTTGTCCCTCCATGTTCAGTCGGTTTTCTTCCATTTGGTGCCTAATGAACACAACCATTTCACTCCCCAGTCAGTTGTGTGCACACGAGGTACGGTTCTCACCTGTCTTGCTCCTCTGACTCTTGACCGTGCTGTATAAACTGGAGGATGAGGCTGATGATGATGAGATGGCGGCAGCAGCTGCTGCAGCAGAGGCAGCCTGAGACGAGGAAGAGGATGAAAGGGCGGCGGCAGCTGCAGAGGCAGCCTGAGACGAGGAAGAGGAGAAGGTGGCGGCAGCTGCTGCTGCAGAGGCAGCCTGAGACGAGGAAGAGGAGGAGTACGTGGTGAGAGATTCTTTCCTCTCAGAGTGTATGGAACAGTCTTTACAGATGTAACCGTTGGCGACCATGGCGTGGCTGTGCGACACAGTGTTGATGCCGCCGTTCGCACCCGTTGAGCTGTGGTCCGTCCTTGAACTCCTCCCTGGGGGAAACACACACAAGAGGAACATGTTTAAGTACAACTCTGACTAGAAAACACTTTCTTCAGATATTTCTCATCAGTCCATTTATATGGTCTCAAAATATCATTATGTTGCACATCAGAGCTCTAGCCTTAAAGCCTGTGTTTACT